>NW_022631017.1:15678266-15832293 GCF_010015895.1 Lontra canadensis
TTTGATAGGAATTGCATTAAATGTGTAGATTGCTTTAGGTAGCATAGACATTTTCACAATATTTATTCTTCCAATCCAGGAGCATAGATCATTTTTCCATTTCTTTGTGTCTTCCTCAATTTCTTTCATGAGTACTTTATAGTTTTCTGAGTATAGATTCTTATCCTCTTTGGTTAGGTTTATTCCTAGGTATCTTATAGTTTTAGCAATTGGTTGTTTATTGGCAGATCTTTTTGAGCTTCTAGAAGCTTGGTATGAGGCTTCATTAGGGAGTGCTGGGATTGACCTTTCCTTTTGGTTTAAATCCAAGTTTGGAATTATATCAATTTTATGTTGGCCTTAGAAAATGGAGAGTATTTTCTCTGCTCTTTCCTGAAATGTATATAAAAGACTAGAATCATCTTACCTTGAAAATTTGACAGAAATGACCATAATCCCATCTGGGCCTTGCGATTTCTTATGAAATGATATTTCTCTTCTGATTCCATTTCTGAAATTATTAGGGGGACATTCTAAGTTTTATTTAATTACATATCTTTATTATGGCAATTTCCTTTAACTTTTCCAGTCTGTTATAGAATTTTGCTCTTCTTTTTAATCTCTGCTTTATATGTAGACATTACCTTTTTTTATGTAGTTTCACCTCATTATTAATATTGTTAATTTATATTTTCTCTTTTATTCTTCATCATTTCACTGTAGAAATTTATATTTTAAGTACATTCCATGTAAGTGCTGGAGAAGAGTAGTGTGCAATGAAGGGGTCAAGAACATGTGTGATAAGATAAGGGTTCCTTCATACCTTGGAGACTGGCAGAATCAGAAGCAAGAAACATTTGTCTTTGGGCTTTGAGCAGACTTTTTAGTTAACCACTGAATTTTGTATAATTACATATTTTTTCAATGTGTCAAGAAGCAAAAGCATTTGAGAAGCATTAGTTTATTTTATTAATTTTTCCAAAGGACAAAATTTGGATTTGTTGCTCATAAAAGAAGTTAAATATAAATATCAAATAAGCACTCACAAATATGTTCAACTATTTATTCTTCAGAGAAAAGGAAATATATATCAATATTACCCTTTAGAATGACTAATTTAAAAAAAAACCCTGAAAATAGCAAACACTAATAAAGATTTTTTAATAAAGGGATGGGTAGCTGTTAGAAATAATACTATCACTTTTCCAAACACTTTAGCAATTTTTTATAATGTTAAACTTAACTTACTCTAATACCTACTAATTCCATTCCTACATATTTACCCAAGATAAATGAAACATATGTCCAAAAAAATATTTGTACAAAATTTTCTTAGCAGCTTTATTTATGTTAATCAAAAACTGAGGAAAATACTCATCATGAAGTGACTATATAAACAAATTGTGGTATATGCATAAAAATATATAAATACTAAAAAGGAACAACCATATGATACACTATAAAACATAAGTGAATCTCAAAACATTGTGTTGAGGAAAATAATCCAGATACAGAAGTATGTATGTTGCATGATCCTATTTATATGATATATGAGAACAGTGAGGGAAAGCAGAACAATGGTTACATCTAATACATATGCAAGGTTAGATGGGATAGAACACAGACCTTTCTGAAGAAAGGGAAATTTTTGAATGCAATGACAGTTTACAGAGATGTGAATAGGCAGTCCTTACTTAATATGGTAATGTAAGACCATTCAAGCTGAAACCAAGCAAAGCAATACTAATAATCAATGGGAAAAGTATTATTGTTATGTAACTTTAATTTTTTTGTCAAAACATTAGAAATTCTTTTACTGTCAATTATAAATGCCTAGAACAATGGAAATAACACTAATATCTATTTAACATTCTGTAATTTAAAACATTAGAAACACTGAGAATTAAAGTGTTTTTTCTTTATTAAAAAATTGAGTAATTTTAACAGTGCTTGCCTTCCTCTTCTGTTCTTATAACTTATAGAGTGATCATCTTTTTTTCTGCCTCAGTGAGAATTATACTCCTTTCTAAGTTTGAAACAGCATCTAACTTCTTATCCCTTGTGATTTCAATATCATAAAATATCTCTGAGAGATTTTTTTTAATAAGAAGTTTTGCCAACATCACTTCTTCTGGGACATCTTCATCCTTTTCATCATAAACACTTTATTTATGTCAGTAAGTTTGCTTCCATTAAGATATGATTTCATCTCTAGAGTCCGTTGAATAGAAACAGTGCTGACATTCCCACAATCAGCTATTTCTTGCATAACTCTATCTACCTTCTATTCAAATTTTACTTTCAGCATTATCAGTACTAATTTTTTGCATCACTTCCGTCTTGGTTGGCTCATTTCCTCTTTTGATCTCTATTTGTATAAAATTCCACATGGGTTACACTGGGAGAAAAGGATTCAATACAACTACATGCTTTGTTGTCTGTTTATAAGTTGGAAAATAAACTGCAAAAACTAATCACTGACAAGCTGTGAAAGAAGTGATATGAAACACCAGTGATCATTATGCTTATCAGTTACTTAAATAGTGATTTGTACCTTGTTGAAATATCAACACTAATCACAGAATTTGAACAAATAATAATAAAATTTGCCTGGAACCCCAAAGGAGCCCAAATAGCCAAAGCAATCTTGAAAAAGAAGAACAAAGCTGGAGGTATCACAATTCCAGATTTCAAGATATACTACAATGCTGTAGTAATCAAAACAGTATGGGACTGACATGAAAACAGACACATAGGTCAATGGAACAGAAAGCTCAGAAATGAGCCCATGCTTATATGTTCAATTAATCTATGACAAAGGAGGCAAGAATACACAATGTCCCAAAATAATGGGATATTCTTGCCATATACAAACTGGACAGTTACATGCAAAAGAATGAAACTGGACCACTCTCTTACACCAAACACAAAAACAAACCAAAAATGGATTGAAGACCTAACTGTGGATCTGAAATTGTAAATCTTCTAGAAGAAAACATCTGTAGTAATTTCTTTGTTATTGGCAGTATCAAAATTTTTCTAGATATACTAAATCATGGGAAACAAAAGCAAAATTAAACTATTGGGACTACATCAAAAACAGCTTTGCACATTAAAAAAAAAAAAAGGCAATCTACTGAATGGGGGAAGATAGTTTCAAGTGATATGTCCAATAAAGGATTAATATCCACAACATATAAAGAACATATACAACTAAACACCAAAAAGGCAAGCAAACCAATTAAATAAAGGTTAAAGGACTGGAATAGATACTTTTCCAAAGAAGACATACAGATGGACAACAGACACATTAAAAGATGATCAACATCACTAATCATCAGGGAAATGCGAATCAAGACCACAATGGGATAATACCTTACATCTATCAGAATTGCTAAAATCAAAAAGGCAGGAAATAAGTGCTGGTGAGGATAGAAGAGGGAACACTTATGTACTGCTGGTGGAAACGTAAATTGGGACAGCCACTCTGGAATACAGTATGGAGTTTTCTCAAAAATTAAAAAATAAAAATATCATATGATCTAATAATTTCATTCCTGGGTATTTACCCAAGGAAAATAAAAACACTAATTCAAAAAGATACATGTAGCCGTATGTTTATTGCAGCATTATTTTCAATATCCAAGATATGGAAACAACTTAAACATCCATTGATAGATGAATGGATTAAGAAAATATGGTACACACACATATATATATATACACAAATATGACACAGTCATATAAAAGGATAAGATCTTGCCATTTACAACAATGTGGATAGACCTAGAGGGTATTATTCTCAGTGAAATAAGTAAGACTGAAAAAGACAAACAGCATCTGATTTCACTTATATTTGGAATATAACAAATGAATAAAAAAACAAAAACCAGACTCTGACCTATAAATACAGAGAACAAACTGATGGTTGCTGGTAGGGTTGAGGGGATGGGAGGGATTGGCAAAGTGAGTAAAAATGAGTTGCAGATATAGGCTTCCAGTTATGGAATTAATAGGTGACAGGAATAAAGCACACAACAGAGGGTATATAGTCGATGATATTGTAATAGCATTGTATGGTGGCATGTAGTAGCTATACCTATGGTGATCACAACATAATATATAGAGATATTGAATCACTATGTTGTATTTAATTTATGAAATTAATGAAACATTGTATGTCAACTATACTCAAATTTTTAATTAAAGAAATAAATACAAAGAAATAAATAAATAGTGATTTGTGAACTAAAAGCATAGTAGTCATGTTTGTACATTATGCAACTTCTCACAGATAGTATAGCACAGTCACTGAAATTTGAGCCATGTTGTTGAGGAACTGGCATTATTTTTTAAAAAGATTTTATTTATTTATTTGAGAGAATAAACCTGAGCAAGGAGCCTGCATGGCCTGAGCTGAAGACAGATGCTTATCTGAGTCACCCAGGTGGTATTAGTATTAGTATTATTAAACTAAATTATAGTAACTGAAATTTGTGTATATGAAAAATATGCCTGCATTTGTTAATACTTAATAAAACATTATATGCAAATTATAACCTTTTATGAATTAATCTTTATCAACTGAAATCAGAAAAAGATAAAAATTTTAAAGAAAAAAAGTTAATTTCTAGTAGATAATACAATAAAAAGACAGGGGAAAAACAAACAATCCAAAATTGTTTTAATTAATTAGAGTTTAACAATGTAGCTGGACATAAACTTATGAAGTAAAAACTGACTGTAATTATATACACCAGCAATAAACAGAAAACATAATTATAAATGGTATTCCATTTTTAATAATAATACACATTGGCTATGAATACATCTTTAAAAGTAAATATAATTCATAAGAGTTATCATTTTTATTAAAATAAATTGAAATCAGCCTAAATAGAATGTTATACCATATTCATAGACAAGCAGACTCCATATCATAGAAACTTATTTATTTGCAAATTGTTCTGTAGACTGAATGCAATTTTAATCAATATCTCCAAAAGTATTTTTAATAGCATTAGTAAGCTGATTCCAAAATTCAAATACAAGATGAAAGCCAAATAACAACGAGTAATCATTAGAGAGGGCAAAGAAAAGTGATGAATGCTTCATACTCTATTTCAATGCCATGTACATTGAGATATATTCATTCAGAAAGTATGGTAGAAGAGAGAAAGACCAATGGAATGGAATGGAATAGAAACCACAGATATAGCCATGCTCATTTGAAATGTTATCTGTGTCAGGTTTGTCATCCCTGGAGGAAGGAGAAGCTACTTATTAATTTGTACTAATGCAATTATTCACCCACAAATACAGAATAATGACTAATTACTTCCCATGCAACCAAAGATCAATTAAAAATGGATATAAAGCTGAAAGTTAAATTTAAATCTTATGGAAATACATCTATAGGAGTCCTGAGTA
This sequence comes from Lontra canadensis, assembly GCF_010015895.1. NCBI lineage: Eukaryota > Metazoa > Chordata > Mammalia > Carnivora > Mustelidae > Lontra > Lontra canadensis. The sequence continues at coordinate 15,683,676 of NW_022631017.1, forward strand.
GTGAGGAGATCCTTAAGCAAGACACAAAGATTTTAATCATATTTTAAAATATACATAATTTTGATTATGTTAAAATGAAGAATTTCTATTCATCAATAGATAAGAAGAGATAAGTGATGGACTGGCAAGAGGTACGTGCAACATATAACAACATCATATAGTAGTAATACATGAAAATTAGAAGAGCCTTTACAAATCAATAAAAAAAATCAACATAAAAACATGAGTGAAAGAGTTGTACTGGCATTTCCACAGGCAATCAAATATGAATAGCTTTTAAATAATGGAAAGATATTTAACCTTGAATACTCAGAGAAATATAAATTATAAAAATAAAGTTACTTATAAATATTAAACTGTCAAAATAAAGAATTTTAAGAATATAAAATGTGGATGAGGATGTATAATGAAGCCTATGGTAGGATATTACTCTGGCAGTACTACTTTGGTAAACAATTCAGCTTTATAATATAAAATATGCTCTTTTTTTGCTATAAACCAACAGTTCTATACTCAGTTATATATCCTTACAGAGAATTCCATTTGGCCTAAACAGTCATATACCTGTGCAGAGACCAGGTTAAAAATGTGCTAAGAAATTGATCCTCTTTGCACTCAGGGTATTCTGGTAACCCAGTCTGGTCAGCTTAAGCTATGAACAGCCTTGTTCCTTTGCCTCAAGGTGTCATATATGGTCTATGCATACTGTGAGATGTATAATGATATTAAAAAACAGCATTGCTTAGGAGAGCAAAAACATAGAAGTAGCTGCAAATAGAGGAGAACAGATAAGGAAATAAAAGAATATTCAAGCAATGGAATGATATGCAGCAGGAAAATAAATGAACCACAAGTTAAAGCAACAATATAGATGAATCCTACAAAAATTATGTAGATGGAAAGAAGTACTCCCAGTACCAAATACATGTAATTTAAATGTAGAGACTGTATATGTTTATGTGTATGCATGCACATACGTGAGTATATATGTGATCAAACCATGTTTTTAATGGAGGGAAAAATAATACTAAAATTCGGGATGATGGTTTTCAGATGATTTTCTGATATTTTCTCTTCCTATTGGCCTGGTGGTAGGAAGACCAAGTAGTGGATTAGTGAAAGAGTACACTGGTAATTACAGGGATAATGTTAATATTCTAATTTGTAAGGTTACAAACACAACTACACAATGGAGTAAGGGAGGCAGAAGGCACATAGGAGATTCTTTCTTATTCCAAATGGGAGAATAATGTGCTATCATGCTTACGGGATGATTTAATAAGCACAGAAAACTTCATGAGAGAACAAAGAGAAGGGGATTATGCAGAAACAACATTTTCCAAAAGATGGAAGATAATGGGACTCAGAGCACAAGTACATAGGATGGTTTCTATAAGGGACAGGAAAACCACTTATAAAAGTGAAGATCAAAGGCCAAATACACAGATATTTCTGGGTTGAGTAGTTTGGTAGCAGAAAGGTAAGAAAGTTCAAGATATTCACCTAGGGGTGAGGCAGATGTATAATGTGAGTTAAGAAGGAATAAAACATTTATGAAATAGCCAAAAATAGAAGGAGAAATTTCTAACTTATGTACCCTATGTATCTGTGGCCGGAAAATTTGTCATATTAATTGACGGTTCTAGGAAACTGCAATCAGAGAGAATCAACCAAAAATGCCACCAAGACTAACAAAATATTTGCAATTCCCTGCTGCCTGAAGCCCTTGACACAAATCATTAAGACTTACAAGACACACTCTAACTTTATTTTAAGTACAGTTAATAGATGAATACAGATGTAAGTTCTAAAGAAATTTTGACAGTGGGAATATTTATAGTTTTCTTTTCTGACTCCACAAAGCACAATAATATCCATATCACAGGAGTCCCAAAAGAAGAGCAGGAAAAAGCGGCAGAAGGTCTATTTGAGCAAATTATAGCTGAGAACCTCCCTAATCTGGGGAAGGAAACAGACATTCAAGTCCAACAGGTACAGGAAACTTCCCTCAAAATCAACAATAACAGGTCAAAACCAAGACACATCATAGTGAAAGTTGCAAAATACAAAGACAAAGAGAAAATTCTGAAAAGACTAGAGACAAAAGGTCTTTAACCTGCAAGAATAGTCACATAAGGTTAGCAGTAGACCTGTCCACAGAAATATGGTAGGTTGGAAGAAAGTGGCATGATATATTCAACATATGAATAGGAAAAATATGCAGCTAAGAATACTATATCTAGGAAAGCTGTCATTCAGAACAGAAGGAGAGATAAAGATTTTCCAAGACAAACAAAATCTAAAAGAGTTTGTGAACACTGAATCAGTCTTGGAAGAAATATTAAAGGGGACACTTTGGGTGGGAAAGAGAAACCAAAAGCAACAAAGTTTAGAAAGGAACAGAGACAATCTATAGGAACAGTGATTTACAGGTAATAAAATGGCACTAAATGCATATCTATTAATAATTACTCTGGATGTAAATGGACTAAATGTTCTGATCAGAAAATACAAGGTAAAGATTACATAAGGTATATATATAATCTATACATAAGGTATAGATTAAAAAAAAAAAAAAGACCCATTGATATGCTGCTTACAAGAGACTCATTTTAGATCCAAAGCACCTCCAGATTGAAAGTGAGGGGGTGGAGAACCATTTATCATGCTAATGGACATCCAAAGAAAGCTGGAGTAGCCATCTTTATATCAGACAAACTGCATGTTAAACCAAGACTGTAATAAGAGATGAAAAAGGGCATTATAATATAATAAAGGGGCCTATCCAACAGAAAGATCTAACAATTGTAAATATTTATGCTCCTAACTTGGGAGCAGGCAAATATATAAATCAATTAATTTGGGATCATTGAAGAAACTCATTGACAATAATACAATAATAATAGGGGACTTTAACACCTCACTCACAGCAATGATCACAAGATCAACACAAGAACACAAGATCAACAAAGTAACAATGGCTTTGAATGATACACTGGACCAGATGGAATTTAACTGATATATTTAGAGCATTTCATCCTAAAGCAGCAGAATATACATACAAATGTACACAGAACATTCTCCAGAAGATCACATACTGGGTCACAAATCAACACTCAAGCAGTATGAAAAGAATGAGATCATACTGTGCATATTTTCAGATCACAACTCTATGAAACTTGAGGTTGACCACAAGAAACATTTTTGGAAAGACCAAAAATACATAGATGTTAAATAATATCCTACTAAAGAATGAAAGACTGAAAACACATTGATACATGGAGGTTAAAAAACATCCTACTAAAGAATGAATGTGTGACCAGGAAATTAAAGAAGAAATTTAAAAAAAAAAAAAAGTGGAAGCAAATAAAAATGAAAATATAACGGTCCAGTCCAAAACCTTCAGGACACAAAAAAAGTGGTCATAAGAGTGAAGTATACAGCAATACAGGCATTCCTCAAAAAGCAAGAAAATCACCTAAAGAAGCTGGAAAAAAGAACAGCAAATAAAGCTAAAACTAGCAGAAGAATGGAAATAATTAATCTCAGAGCAGAAATAAATGATATAGAAATCAAAGAAACAGATCAATGAATCTAGGAGCTGGTTCTTTGAAAAAATTAACAAAATTTGATAAGCCCCTAGCCAGACTTATCAAAAAGAAAAGAGAAAGGACCCAAATAAATAAAATCACAGTGAAAAAGGAGAGTTCACATCCAATATCACAGAAATACAATCATAAGAGACTATTATGAGCAATTATATGCCAACAAAGGCAATCTGGAAGAAATAGATGAAGTCCTAGAAACATATAAATTACCAAAACTGAAACAGGAAGAAATAGAAAATTTGAACAGACCCATAAGCAGCAAACAAATTGAATCAGTAATCAAAAATCTCCCAACAAACCAGAGTCCAGAGCCAGATGGATTTCCAAGAGAATTTGACCAAACATTAAAAGAAGAATTAATACATATTCTCATGAAGCTGTTCCATAAAACAGAAATAGAAGGACCCCAAACTCATTCTCTGAGGCCAGCATTACCTTGATTCCAAAACGAGTTAAAGATTCCACTCAAAAGGAGAATTACAGACCAATATCCCTGATGAACATGGATGTGAAAATTCTCAACAAGGTACTAGCTAATCGAATCCAACAGTGTATTTAAAGGATTATTCACCATGACCAAGTGGGATTTATTCCGGGACTTCAGTAGTGGTTCAATATCTGCAAAACAATCAATGTGATAGATCACATTAATAAAAGAAAGGGTAAGAACCATATGATCCTGTCAATAGATGTAGAAAAAGCATTTGACAAAATACAACATCCTTTTTGTCATAAAAACCCTCAAGAAAGTAGAGCTAGAAGGAACACACCTCAACATCATAAAGGCCATATGTGAAAGCCCCATAGCTAATATCCTCAATGGGGAAAAACTGAAAGCTTTTCCCCTTGGTCAGGAACACAACAAGGATGTCCCCTTTCACTACTGTTGTTCAACATAGTACAAGAAGTCTTAGCCTCATCAGTCAGACAAAAACAACAATAACAACAAAAATAAAAGACATCCAAATCAGAAAGGAAGAAGTCAAATTTTCACTCTTCACAGACAACATGATACTCTATGTAGAAAATCCAAAAGACTCCACAAAAAAATTGCTAGAACTGATTCATGAATTGAACAAAGTCAAAGGATATAAAATCAAGGTACAGAAATGTGTTGTATTTCTATATACCAATAATAAAACAGCAGAAAGAGAAATCAAGGAATCAATCCCATTTACCTAAAACCATAAGGTACCTAGGAATAAACCTAACCAAAGAGTTAAAGGATCTGTACACTGAAAACTATAGAACACTTATGAAAGAAATGGAGGAAGACACAAAGAAATGGAAAAACATTCCACACACACGGATTGGAAAAAAATAGTACTAAAATGTCTACTCAATTACATTGAGTCAATGTAATCCTGATTAATAAATAAATAAATAATTAAATAACAGCATTTTTCACAGAGCTAGAACAAACAATCCTAAAACGTGTATAGAAGCAAAAGACGCCAAATAGCCAAAGTAATGTTGAAAAAGCAAAGAAAAGTGGGAGACATCACAATCCCAGACTTAAAGCTGTATTTCAAAGATGTAATAATTAAGATGGTATAGTACTGGCACAAAAACAGACACATAGATCAACAGAACAGAATAAAAAAACCCACAAATGGGCTTACAACCATATGGTCAATTAATCTTCACAAAGCAGGAAAGAATATCCAATGGAAAAAAAAAGACGGCTCTTCAATCAATGGTATTGGGAAACCTGGATAGCAATATGCAGAAGCATGAAATTGGACTACTTTCTTACACCATACACAAAAATAAATTCAAAATGGATGCAAGACCTAAATGTAAGACAGGAAACGATCAAAATCCTATTGGAGGCAATAGACAGCTTCCTTTTTTACCTTGGTTGCCGCAACTTTTTACTAGGGACATCTCTGGAAGCAAGGGGAACAAAAGCAAAAATTAACTATAAGATAAAATGTTCTTCATAGCAAAGGAAACAATCAGCAAAACTAAAAGTAACTGATGGAATGGGAGAAGATATTTGCAAATGACATATCGGATAAAGAGCTAGAATCCAGAATCTGTAAATAACTCATCAAAATCAATACCCAAAAAATAAATAATCCAGTTATGAAATGGTCAGAAGACATGAACAGACAATTTTCCAAAGAAGACATACAAATGGCCAACATACACATAAAAAGATGCTCAACATCACTCATCATCAGGGAAATACAAATCAAAACCATAATAAGATATGACCTCATACTTGTCAGAATGGCTAAAGTTAAAAACTCAGAAAACAGTAGATTTTGGGGAAGATGTAGAGAAAAGGGAAATTTCTGCACTGTTGGTGGCAATGCAAACTGGTATAGCTACTCTGGAAAATAGTACTGAGGTTCCTCAAAAAGTCAAAAATAAAGCTACCCTGCCACCCAGCAATTGCAGTACTAGCTATTTATCCAAAGGATACAAAAGTGCTGATTAGAAGGTATACATGCACCGTGTTGTTTATAGTGGCACTACCAAAAATAGCCAAATTGTGGAAAGAACTCAAATGTCCATCGACTAATGAATAGATAAGGAAGAAGTGGTACACACACACACACACACAGTGGTACACACACACACACAGGAATATTAGTCATTAAAAAGAATGAAATCTTGTCATTTGCAAGAACATGGATGGAACTAGTGTATTATGCTACATAAATCAGTTAATGAAAGACAAATATATGATTTCACTCACATGCTGAATTTAAGAAATAATTCAGACGAATATAAGGGAAAGGAAAGAAAAATAAAATAAGAAAAAGAGGAAGGCAAACCATAAAAGACTCTATAGTTAGTAGAACAAACCGAGGGTTGCTGGAAGGGATGTATGGGGGGTGTGCTAATTGGGTGATGGGTATTAAAGAGTGCACTTGTTGGGATGAGCATTGAGTATTATATGCAAGTGATGAATTCTCAATTTTATTCCTGAAACCCAAACTACACTGTGAGTTAACTAACTTAAATTCTAAAATAATTGTAGCAATTATAATTATAATTTAGAACTTGTTATTGAAATAAATCTCAAAAGGAAATTAATCCCTCTATTGGTATTATTTGCCAGGTTTTGCTTTGTAACTGGTCTTACTTAAACTGAATGGAGCAGATGACAATCAAAATGGTTAGGAAGAGTAGTGGTATGGATTTTCAGTGTAAGTAAGCTATTTAAAATTGCTGCATTAAAATAAGTGTTCTCCCTCAAAATCCTGAGGAGTAATAAATACTGATATCAAGATATTTCTATTGCACGCACAAGTACAGAAATATATTGATTTTTGTGGGTTTTTTGGTGTGTGTTTTTTGTTTGTTTTTTGTTTTCAGTGCTAGATTTCCAATCTATGAAGAAATCAATGGTTTTATAGACTTAGACTTTAAGAAGGGTCCTATAAACTCTGAAAACCAAAACATGCATTAACCAGTGCATCTCTCAACTCCTAGAAAGTATATGCAGTGCTCTTTCTCCTATAAAAAACTAAGTCTTACTCAAATTTCTTTAGGAAGTCATATTCATAACTTTAGCATTCTACCTTATAAGACTGCCTCACTTCAACTTTCCCTTTCAAAGGGACTTATCATAGGGAATTATTTTGTTGAACTATCCTGCCTCCAATCCTTCTCAATTCGCAATGCTCACACAGGTCTCCCAGTTGCATCCATGGGCATTCTAGGTACATCCACAAGCTTGTGTGTAAACTGCCGCCATACAGTCACACCTTGATGTCAAATAAATGTAGTACTATTCAACTACATTTGACTAGTTATTCACTAGATTGTACTTATTGTTAAAAAAATTATGGTTTGTCTTTTAAGTAAATTCGACACTATTGAGAATATTAAGATTTCAAAGAACTTCAGTGAATAGGTCAAAAGTGACATTGCGATATTTTGGATCCTCTCAAAAAGGACTATTTTAATGATCACAGTACTAATATTCATGTGTGTGTTTATATATAAGTATTACTTACATAATAAACTTATTCATATACTCCTGCTTATATAAAACCATAGATGAATTCTATTCTTCAGTGATATTTGTTGACTTTTTCCCATTCATTTATTGTGTGTGTGTGTGTGTGTGTGTGTGTGTGTGTGTGTGTGTTTGTTTGTTTGTTTTCTGGTGCTCATCAAGATAAGCGTACTCTTAATACTCTTTATCTACTTCACCCATCCTCCCACCCTTCTCCTCTCTGGCAACCACCAGTTTGTTCTGTTTAAGAGACTGGGGGTTTTATGTCTTTTTCTGTTTGTTTGTTCATTTGTTTAGTTTCTTAAATTCCACATGTGAATGAAATCGTATGATATTTATCTTTTCCAGGCTGACTTATTTTACTTAGCCTATACCCTCTAGGTCCATTCATGTTGTTTCAAATGGCAAGAGTTCATTCTTTTTTTGGCCAAATAATATTCCATTACACATCTTTATCTATTTATCTATCTCTCTATATTTCACATCTTCTTTATCCACTCATCTATCAGTGGATACTTGGATGCTTTCATATCTTGACTATTGTAAATAACATTGCAATAAACATAGGGGTGTATATATCTTTTCAAATTAGTTTTTTGTTTGTTTTGTTTTCTTTGGGTAAATACATAGTAGTGGAATTACTAGATCATATAGTAATTCTATTTTTAAATTTTTGAGGCAACTTCCAGACTCTTTTCCACAATAGCTGTATCAATATATATTGCCACCAACAATGCATGAGGGTTCCTTTTTCTCTGTATTTTCACCAACATGTGTTATTTCCTGTCTTTGATTTTAGCATTCTGACAGATGTAAAGTGATATCTCATTGTGGTTTTGACTTTCATTTCCCTGATAATCAGGGACATTGGGCATTTTTTCATGTGTTTGTTGCCTATCTGTATGTCTTCTCCTCAGGGCAGGAGTCACTTTGGGGTAGTGCCAGTACCAGCAGGGTCTGCTTGCAGGTTGTGATGTGGCAGGACCCACTTTGTAGGGATGCCTACCAAGCAAGGTAGGTTAGATGAGGAAGATTCACAAGAGAATGAGGGACAAGTGTTCACAATATTAGCAAGATAGGTGGAGAGTGGTTCTCACAAATGTCCAGCTATCTAGGCTTGGGGAAGAGGTTGGGACCACAGACAGAAATGTCACCCTCAAGCACTTTTGCTCTTGGAAAAGTTTCCTAAAGATCCCTGCCCCTCCAGCACACATTCTGAAATTAGTAAATAATACCTGAGGTACTTTTCAAACTGCTACTCAATGCTGTATCACTGTGGGGTTATTTGTTATGCAGGCATTACCCTCTAGCTCTCCCAGAGCTAAACCTAGTGATTTTTAAAGTGCCTCAAGTTAAGCCCTGCTGATTATAAAAACTTCCAAAGTGAAGCCCCACTGGTTCTCAAAGCCAAATGATATGGAAATTTGTCTTCCCAGTGCAGATCCCTCTGTGCCTGAAGTGTCTGGTATATGGTCCACTCCTCTCCCTTCTCTGTTCTTGTGGGGTCCTTCCCATTAGTGAATCTCACCTAGAGTTTGTTTCATTGCCATGACCCTACCCCTCTTACCCTTTTCTATGTGGCCTCCTCTCTACCACTGGAACCTATAGAAAGACTGTTCAACCAGTCTTCAAGTCATTTTCTGAGTTAATTGAACTGATGTGGCTGTTATCTAGGTATGTCAGTGGGATGAGGTGAGTTTAGAATGGCAGAGTTATTCTGTCATCTACTCTCTCCATTTTGTTTTAAATTTTCAATTTTTGGTTGTTTCTTTTCTCTGGGAGTACATTCCTCTAAAGTCTCTCTCCTTGTTATATTGTATCCACAGTGTATTACAAAGTGTTAGGCATTATTAGCATTATGAAAATTAGCTATTTGAGGGGAACATGGGTGGAGAAGTTGGTTGAGCACCGATTTTTGGTGTCCACTCAAGTCCTGGTTTCAGTGTAGTGAGATTGAATCCTAGATTGGGCTCCATGATCAGTGCAGAATCAGCTTGGGTTTTACTTACTCTCCCTCTCTTTCTGCCCCTCCCCCCTGCTCAGTTGTATGCTCACTCACTCTGTTTCTCTCTCTCCTCTAAAATATACAAAGAAGCCTTTATATATTTGATTTTTTTAACTTTAATATTAGTATTTTAATTATTGGAACTTGAACAGTGCTTAGCAATGTCTAGACAGCTATAAATCTCCTAGAAGTCCAGTTAAAATAAGTGAATATAATACATTTTTTAATTGCTTACAATTTCATTACCCTGAGACACTCAGACTAAAAAGAATGTTACAGAAAAAAAAGTAAGGTAGGAAAAAAGAGAGAGAGAGAGAGTGAGAGAGCATATCATTTAAAATTCTTGGTAGAAAAAACTAAGCATACTAAAAAAACAAACAAGAAAAATCAGAATACTAACTCAGCCTGCCCATTTAATGGCCATTAAAATTCAAAGAAATTTTAAAGAATTGTTCACATGCAAAGAACAAAATGGAAAGATCAGAAGGGGCTAACATTTACAAAATTATCTACATTTAAGACCAATTCAAATTCAGGAAGCAAAGTAACTTTTTATCTTCCTCAACTGCTTTATCCCTAAGAGAAATACTAATCATGTTGGCCACATTCTAAAACATTAATGGCCTTAAAACTTGAGTGGCCAAGTGATGATATGGTAAGAAATAAAATGCAGAACTGTGTCTCCAAGATGCAGAAAAAAATTGATACAGTAAAACAGCAGACCCCTATATACTGATGTTTTTCCCCATTCTTTCCCCATGAACAAATTAAAGTTTGTAAAAATTTATGAAGCCCAGGTGTTGTAATCTCAAACTGTTTTGGAGCTTGCTTCCATGAGGCGTCAAGGAAGCAGTAGAGAGCCTTTGTTTTATTGAAATCTTGATTTCATGTATATTCTTTACATTGACTGCTGAGTAATAAAAGTAAAAATTAAACTGCTATTCTAACTGTTCCTTAAGTCTAGGTAGATGTTTTAATGGCTGGCCTAGTTAAAAATAGAGGAATGTATACTCAAAACATTTCAGATCTGAATTTTGATCCTAAGCAATTTTCTCTTACTGAAAATAAGAAGTATTATATTAACATTTGTTTTTAAAATCTGTTAAATTTATTACTTAGAATTACACAGAAATAAGAGCTATATAATAATACATGAATCATTAATTCAATTAAAAAAGCCATACTATCACAATTTTACCTGAAGGCAAACTCAATTGGAAGTGTAGGAAATATAATAGCATGAGTCTGGATTTCAGTAAGACTTTTCAAAGTTTCTCTCTTACCACCCAAGTGTAGAAAATGGAGAAACAAATCTGATAGAGAAGTTAATTTTTAGACACTTTTCTGCTGCAAGGAATAGAATAAATAAAGTGGCTTAAACCCTGGGGGTTTATTAGTGAATCTTACCTACCAGTCTTTCTGGAGATAAATAGCCCCAATATTGGTTAATTTGGTCCCTCAATGTCTTAGGACTCTGTGTTGGCTTCTCTGTGGTTCTTATTCTCTTTCTCTCTCTCCCCCCGCCCCATTTCTCTCTTCCTCCCTCTCTCTCTATCTTCTTTACAGTCACAGAAACATGAAGTCCTGCAACAATGTCTAATAAAGAGAGGTAGGGAAGCAGGATTTAGGCAGAGGAAGAAGTCAAGCTGTAATATTAGTATAGTGACAGCCTCAGCTGACCCCATGGGGACTTGATATGACTCCAGAGTTATCTGATATGGACAGCATTTTATCCTCCCACACTGATCACTTATTAGATATGTACCTCAGCCCTCTTTAGAAGGGGTAATTCTTCTACCTGATGGGGCTAATAACTAAAAGATAAATGGAGAGAAGGGCACCTGGGTGGCTCAGTTGGCTAAACAACTGCCTTCAGCTCAGGTCATGATCGCAGACCCTGGGATCGAGTCCCACATCAGGCTTCCTGCTCTGCCTGCTGCTCCCCCAGCTTGGCCCTCCCTCCTCTCTTTCTCTCTCTCTCTCTCATCTCTGACAAATAAATAAATAAAATTTTTTTTTAAAAATTAAAATTAAATATATAAATGGAGAGATATGTCATGTTTGTGGATTAGAAGACTCAACATTAAGTACATTAATTATGCCTGAATCAATGTCTGAATTAACACAATTACATTTAAAAATTCCATCAGGTATTTTATTATGAATGTTGGTGAACTTCTACTATAATTTATATGAAAATGCAAAGAATAGGTCGGGGCACCTGGGTGCCTCAGTCAGTTAAGCATCTGATTCTTGATTTCAGTTCAGGTCATGATCTCTAGGTTATGAAAGCAAGCACCAGGTTGGGCTCCATGATGAGCACTACTTAAGATGCTCTCTCTCCCTCATCCTCTGACCATCCCCATCCACCCCCTTCACTTGTGCATGCACATGAACTTTCTCCCTCAAAATAAATAAATAAATAAATAAATAAATAAATAAATAAAACATTTTTAAGAAAAGGAATAGACAAGGTAACCTTAAGGGACAGAAAAAAAGTTTGAGGACTTACACCATCAATATCAAGATTCATTGTTAAGACCATAGTAATTAAGTCAGTGTGAAATCAGTACAAAGACAGACAAACAGGCCTACAGAATAGAAAAGTAAGTTCAGAAACAATTCATTCATATACGTTTTCTGCATTTATAGCAAAGATTGCACTGCAGTGCAGGGGAGAATGGATAATTTCTTCAAAAAACATTTTTGGGGTCAATTGGCTCTCCACGTAGATAAATTGAATTCTGAAATTCCTACCTCATACCATAGAAATCAAGTCCATATTGATAAGATAGGTAAATATGAAAGGCAAAACAATAAAAATTTTAGAAGAAAACATGAGGATATCACAGGAGCATATAAGGCAAAGATTTCTATGACTGGGCACAAAAAGTACTACTACAGATATATTTGACTATGTTAAGAATAACAACTTCTGCTCATCAAAATGTATCACTGAGAGGGAAGAAAGTCAGTCAACAGAATGAAATAAATATTTACAATACAAATATCATAAAAATAAGTTGTTTCTAGAATATACAAAGAACTCTTAATGAATAAAATTTGAAAACACAATCTAAAACTATGAATTGAATAGGCAATGATTAATAAATATACCAAAAACAAAACAAAACTCAACTTCATTAGGAAAATGCAAATTAATTCCATAATGGTATACTAGAACTCAATTTAATCTAAATATGTCTATCACTATAAACTTGCAATTTTCTCCTGTGTATACTCAAAAGATAAACGTATGTTTACCAAGACAAAATCTCTGGAATGTTCAGAGTGGTACTATGCATAATGTCCTCAACCTGCTAACTATCTTCATGTGTACTGGATAAATGGATAAAAAAACTGGGTAATTATACTGAAGTATATTTGCACAATAGGATGTTGTATATCAATAAGAATAATCACATTACAATTAGAAACAGTAAGGACAAATCTTGTAAACATAATATTAAGAGACAGAAGAAATACACTAACAAGACATTTTATTATTCTATTTATGTAAAGTTCAAACACAGAACTAAGTCATGATGCAAGAGATTGAAAAGTAGCTAGTCTACGAGAGGGAAGTGATTAGAAGGGAGCAACAAGGGACCTTATGGAATATGGATAGAATTTATTTCTTGATCTGAGTACTTGTTACACAGGTGTTCGCTTTGTGAAAATCCATCAAGAATTAACTTATGATTTGTGCACTTTTCTGAGTACATCCTATACTTCAAAAAATATATATAAGTAATAAAATACATTTAATTTTTCCTCTTTCAGAGTCAAAATGCCTCCTATGCTGGTGTTACTGTTTTTACACATTCATATAGTTATTGTTCTTTGTTTGAATGAGTTTAGCTAGACTCTCTGGGATTTCTTCAAAGTTCTTTTTCCCCTTCATCTCTTGATTTCTCAAGAGATCTTCTTTCCCTGCTTTCTTTATTGCGACAGGCACTATACTTCTCACTTCACTCCTGTAATTTACACTCTTGCGATTCTGATGGCAACTACCACTTTCTTTTGGCTCTTCTCCTTCTTAATTTCCCTAGAAGTTCTCTTTTCTCCCAATTTTCCAACTTTGAGGATCTCAGAGGAAATTGTCCTTGAGGTATAGCTTCTCTGATTCTCTAATTAGAAAGGCTTATTTTCTCTCTAGATTGATACATTCTGTTTTAAATATATAGAAGAGATGTGACACTAAACTATAGCCTAAACTGTATATTTGCTGTTGTTTCGTCCTCAGTCTGACATTCTTTTTTTCTGAATAACAGGAAACAATGTGTCTTCTAAATCACAGAAATAGTAAAATCAATTTTATCATGTTAACATGCTATGTTCTTTTAACTAAAATATAAGTTTTGCCCATATGTCATTAAGTATTGAATTTCACTGAAATAGATGTAGAACTAGGTTTACTAGGATAAGGTAGCTTTTGGTATCTTTGATTTAATAAACAGGATTTTTAGGTACTATTTTGGAAACCAGAGGTGCTTTTATAGTAGTACTGAAATTACAGAAATGCAGAGAGAAAAAATATAAAATTAATTTTGGATAAAGAAATGGTGGGGGCATTTAAATTGTAAAAGCTAAATCTTACATATGTCAGAGTCCATGAGGAATAGACTTTTATTAAAATCATGCATGGTTTATAGAGACACCATTGATTTAAATAAGTGAAAACCTTGCATATTTCAGATAACTTGAATTTATAAAACTGAACATCAGAAAAATATTGACTTTACTGCTTAGCATAAAAAATATAAAAATCATTGATTATGATATAAAATTACATTTAGTTTAAGATCACAAGTATAAAGAAATATATAGAAAAATACAAAGTAAAATATAAATATAGCATAATTTAAAGTTGAAAGAAGTAGAAATTATACACCAAATGAGGACTACACAGAAAAGTGTTAACCTAGTAGAAAAAGATGTAATGATCACTCCAGATTATAGTTTGAATCAGCAGGATTAATAAGAAAGTAAATATACTGCATGGATTAGGGAAATTGCATGATAATTCCCTATACTATACTATTCACCTAAAACTCAGGACAGATGCTGAATTTCTAAAAAGATTAAAAAGTAGAACATTTAGGAAATCATAAACAAATTCAGGTGATATAACGCAATGAAAAAGAACAGTGGACAGTGAAGGCAGGAGTGTGTGTTCTTGAGGTTATGGCAATAATGCCACCAGTTCACCAGAGGCCATAGTCAAGTCATCTCATGTCTCTCAGCCTCACTGTTCTCATTTGTCAAATAAAAACATTTACAAAATTATATCATAACTCTACTCAGGTCTCATATCTTCTTATAATATGAATTATGAATACACGAGCAGTGGAGAGACTACTATATAGTTGGCTTTAAATATGTGTAGAGGTATTCTATAAAAGTTGATAAAATACTCACCTCATGGGGAAAACTGGCGGAAATGGGTTTAATTAGAAGTAAGAACAATGTAGGTTAGGTCAATGATTCTTAATTCTCACTGGGAATCTCCTTATAAAATACAGACACCAGTCTTTTCCCCAAGATTTCATTTCAAATGGTCTGAGCATGTCCAGGCATCCATATGTCTTAGCAGTCCCCCTAAATATCTCTCATTTTCATCCAGGTATGAAAACTTCTGGATTGGATGTAATAAAATTCTACTTGTGAATTTAAGGTTACAGATAATCTCTTTCCCTGGAACCTATAAATAATAGAAAATCAGGGGTGCCTGGGTGGCTCAGTGGGTTAAAGCCTCTGCCTTCGGCTCAGATCATGATTCCAGGGTCCTGGAATCGAGCCCCGCGTCAGGCTCTCTGCTTAGCAGGGAGCCTGCTTCCTCCTCTCTCTCTCTCTCTCTGCCTGCCTCTCTCCCTACTTGTGATCTCTGTCTGTCAAATAAATAAATAAAATATTTTAAAAAATAATGGAAAATCATTAACTACAAAATGAAAACTAAACCACAAAAATAGTATCTATTTACACTCTAATATATTTACTAGATACTTCTATGTATCTTGACTACATTACTGTACCCACACTGTGGTAGACCTATTGGATTTTACCTTCAGCTATAGAATTTCATTTGCCTCTAGTTCAATAACATCCTGATGAAGTTATGATAAAAAATAAAGGAATGAAAGAATATCTGTTCTTTTACTATATCTTATCTTCTCCGAAAAGCATTACGTTAATATAAAATATCTATTAAGTGAATTGAACATAAAGGATGGTTTAGTTTTCCCACACAATCCATATCCCCAAATTAAACTTGAAAGTATATTTTCTTCTAGAAAATATTATCTGTATTTTAATTGTAGCTGCACAACCTTATATTTCCAATTGAGTTTGGTGTTCTTGGAACCAGGACATAAAATTACTATGTTCTTTTTCAAAATTTCTATTGAAGTCAATATTATAACTTTCACTATATCAGAAATTCTCTCCATTGTGTTGTTCCATGCAGTCCCTATGCTATAGGCATTTTATGACTCTTTGAGATTAAGATATTTCAAACCTCAGTGACTATATGTTTCCACAGGGATATTGGAAACAGACTTTACAGTCTCCATACACAATGCAATTTTTAAAGTAAAATTCTATAAATTAAGGCTATCATAAACCTTTGGAAATGCTGTTTTGAGCTGCTGTTTTGTTGCATTTGAATCCCACACTAAGGTAAAGTTAAGGTAGATATGGTATTTAAACCTGGATTGCCCTTGATTAGCATGAAGGTGCTGTGAAAAGATTATGCCTTGACAAAGAGCTTATGCCAATTAAAAATTTCCAGACAGAAGATCAATATGTAATGACCATTGAGATATATAATCAAATATGCCATATCAAAATACACTATCTTTAAAAAAATCAACTGCATCTATTGACTATGACATACAGCTAGAGGGCTGGAGGTAGAGGGAGGCTACAAACTGGATTGGGTCAATGGAAAAATTCAAACTTAAGCTTCCACCCCACAAATTAAATATTCAATATAAGGAAAAGTCTTGTCATAAGACACTCATGACAGCATTAAAATCACTTAATCCAAGAAGTTTTAGTAATGTAAATTTCACATTTGAGTCATAAGTACCTAAATGAATAGTAACTCACTTTTATTATTGTTTCAGTTTCATATAAACTTCAGCAAGAAATAGGAAGACAAGATGAGATCTTTTAGGAATTAAAAGATAGACAATGATAATAATCATTTGTGGATGATTTTGAAAATTTTGCTATTTTTACTAGCTATTTATTATTTGTTTTGTTTACTGTTTTGTTTCTCTCTATGGGAATCAGAAATAATACTTTCAAAATGACTTCTACATAAAAGCCAAAATTCTTAGGGCACCACTATGGTCTGAACATGTATGTCCCCCCAAAACTCCTATATATAAATCCTTACTCCAGGGGTGCCTGGGTGCCTCAGTGGGTTGGGGTCTCTGCCTTCGGCTGGGGTCATGGTCCCAGGGTCCTGGGATTGAGCCCCGCATCTGGCTCTCTGCTCGGCGGGGGGCCTGTTTCCCTCTCTCTCTCTGCCTGCCTCTAGCCTGCTTGTGATCTCTGTCTGTCAAATAAATAAATAAACTCTTAAAAAAAAAAAAAAAACTAACCTCCAAGGTGATGGTTTTAGGAGTTGGGGCCTTAGAGAGGCGCTTAGACCATGAAGGTAAATCCTCTGTGAATGGGATTAGTGTTTAATAATAGAGACTCCAGAGTTAATTTGCCCCTCCCACTGTGTGAGGGATATAGCAAGTAGTCGGTAGTCTGCAATCTCAAAGACGGCCTTCACAAGAATCCAGCTGTTGATATCAGACATTCAGCCATCAGAACTATGAGAAATAAATTTCTGTTGTTCATAAGCTATCCAGTCGATGGCATTTTGTTATAACAGACTGAGGAGACTAAGGCAACCTACAAAGCTTTATAAAATGTGTGCTCCTTCCTGCATTTACCACTCTAACCTTTCTCATAATATGTCTACCCTCACTCTGCCCCAACCACACCAGCTGATTATACCAGATACATTCCCTCTGCAGGATCTTTGCACCCACTGTTTCACTGTATTATATTTGACCCTGCCTTCTTCCAACTTTTGACACAAAAGTTTTCTTCTCAGTGAAGTTGTTCCAGGTCCCCCTATCTAAACCATAAACCACAGCTAACTACATACAAACTTCATATACTCCACCCTCTAATTTTTTAGCACCTACATATCACAACATATATTTTTAAAATAATTTTTATTCAGCCCTCAGTTTATCATTTCAGTCCATTTTTCACATTAAATAAAATGGAAAACTCTAAGTCCAAAGCTAAAAACGTCAAAAGAAAAAGTGTATATCTATTATGTTCTATTATGTTACAAAAATTTAATACCTAATTTTAATTGTTTTAACCTTATTTTATTTTGTTATGTTTCAAGTTTTTATTTAAATTGTAGATAGATGGGGCGCCTGGGTGGCTCAGTGGGTTAAAGCCTCTGCCTTCGGCTCAGGTCATGATCCCAGGGTTCTGGGATCAAACCCCCACATTGGGATTTCTGCTCAGCGGGGAGCCTGCTTTCTCCTCTCTCTGCCTACCTCTCTGCCTGCTTTTCATCTCTGTCTGTCAAATAAATAAATAAATAAATAAAATCTTAAAAAAAAAAAAATTGTAGTTAGATAACATGTAGTGTGATATTAGTTTCAGAAAGAGAATTTAGTGATTTATCACTTATCTACAATACCCAGTGCTCTCACAAGTGCCCTCTTTAATCCCTATCATATCATATATTTGAAATATTAATCTTGTTAATTCTCTGGTCTCTTCCTTCCTCAAATGTAATTTTGATTACAGTATGGATTTTTGTTTATTGTTCATTGTTACATCACTAGAATCTAGAACTGTAGATAGTTATATAGCAGGCACTCAATAAATATTTGTGAATAAATAAATGAATGAAAACTTTCGAATTTGGGTGGGAAAGTCACAGTTAGGGGGAATATAGCCAACTCTAACTAGAAACAAGGAGGACCTACTCCAAGAAAAAAGAGGGTATAGCAGTTTTTAAAAAGGGGGGGAAAAGGAAGTGATGTGAGGCTGAACTCTATATTTTTCAACCAGTTAACATGCCCCTAAGACTTTCAATAAGCACCAAGAAGAGGAAGCTCAATTCCCCAATTCCTCCTAAGCTCTCCATGAGGGCTAAGAATTCAACCTTACCTCAATCAAATTATTATTCCTGACCCCAGGCAATGTCTCCAAATCTGGCCTTTTTTTGGTATTACATCATCTATGCATATCAGTTACTATTCTTCTAATACCAATTTCTCAAACTTGTTGCTTCCAGTTAATCTTAATAATAATTATATCTGATACAGCTCTGTTCCTATTCCCTCTCTGGAGCCAGCACCGTGTGACAAGATTCCTATTCAGTTTATCCCACTGTGATTATATGCTGGAAAGCCAACTAATAAAATGGAAATTCTACTCTTACTATTTAGTGGTGAAGATTCTGTGGCTTCTCTCCAGCTCTGACGGTCCTGTTTTATGGGAGGAAAGACCAATTTATGATGAAATTAGGAAGTAGTAACTGCAAATCTAGGGCAAAGACCCTTCTATGTCTATACCACTGCATTGCTTATAAGAATGAACTTTCTTTTCCAGCTTTTTCAGAAATAAAGCTAACATTTTATTAGAACATGAAAAATATGATTAAATGAACTCTCATACCTCAACAACAGAGAAGTCATTTCAGAGAAATTTGAAATTTGGGTTTGAAGGTAGTTGCCTTGTCCTTTTTTATATGAGACACAGACAATCAGTCTGGAGTGACCCAGGATGAGATTACACAGTCATTTGGGGCCATGCCTCATGATACATACTTTGTTAATTTTTTTAAACTACCCTACTAACCTCAGAAGGAAAGCATATATAATTATTTTACTTATAAAAGAAAAAAAAAAGTTTTATTTTTCTTCTTATTATCAATATACAGTGTTGAGCCTTAGCTAACATTTCCCAATCTCTTACTCAATGACATGTACTTTGTGAAATAGGTATTATTCCACTTAATTCTCATAGAAGATCTGTCATATATATCATATATTATTCTTTTTGGAGGATATCAAAGCCAAAATAGTTCAGGTAATTTTTCCAAGATTACACAGCTAAGTGGAGAAGCAGGACTTATACACAAATGTCTAAACTACAAAACCCCCTAATATAATCACTGGGGCTGGTATATGGTATTACATAACTAAATGACATTCTAGTTGCCTATATTAAATGTTTGGTCACATATATGTAAGATCAGACATTTAAGTGTAAGCTTTAGTTGACTGGTCAAAAGTATTTTTCCTGTTTCTGATAGGTGTACTTGTTTTGGAACATGTGCTTCATGTGCTTCAAGGCACCATCAAACTAAACTAGGCCATTATCATCCTATATCTGGAACCATTCGCCACAGAGAAGAAAAGAGATCTTACAAACAAGAGAACTGAAACCATGTTTTTCTCTTACTTAAAACTAGTTGATGCATCCAAACATATTTGGAATTCTACTATGGCAATAAACCTGGCCTGATCTGGCCCTTGTTTCTAATACATTCATTTTGAGCCACTCTTTATCTCTTTTGTTAAGCTCCAGTAACATGGTATTGTTTTTATCTTTCTTCAACTTCCAAATGACTTCTCTTCCTCATAGTCTTTACAAAACCTTCCATCTCCCGATATGCCACATCTCCTCACACTGCATGGCAAATTTATTCTTATCCACTAGATTATATGTCACCTCCTCTCCTCTCTACCTGAAACACATATGTTGTTCCCCTTCTGCTCTGAGTTTTTTTCTATTTTTAAACCTCGTTTCCTTTAAGATAATTATTATAATTCATAATAATTTTGCTTATTTACTTTTTAAACTCACTATAATGCCAACTTCACGAGAATAGTCATTGTGTCTATCTTTTCTTCATCGTGCCTCCAATAATTACCATAGAGCCTAGAACAGAGGACCAGCTAGTAATTATTTGTTAAGTATATTATTTTTATCCCCCAAGATAAAATAAAAATGGCTTCCAATTTGAGATAAGATGTATTTCAGATTTCTTAGCTCAACATTCAAGGTTCAACCAAGACTTTACTTGATTCCCTTTTTCCCTTTTCTTCTAAACCTATTCAAAACATTTTATAAACTGACACACCAAATAACTCCAACATGTTCCTGGACATCTTTACTCACATCATTTTCTTTTGCTTGAATGTCCTCTACTTTTCCAAATTGTGCAGATTTCAAGTACAAATCTTCCTTGACTTATGTTGAGGTTATATCCTGATAAATCAATCACAAGTTGAAAATACCATGTTAAAAATGCATTTAATACTACTAACTTACATCATAGCTTAGCCTGGCCTACCATAAAGTTACTCAGAACACTTACATTAGCCTATAGTTGGGCAAAATCATCCAACACAAAGCCCATTTTATAATGAAGTGTTAAATATCTCATATGATTTAATAAATACTGTACTGAGAATGGGAAATAGAATGATTGCATGTGTACAGAATGGTTGTAAGCTTATCAGTTGTTTATACTCATGATCACATGAGTGACTATGAGGTGTGGCTCATGGACACCGTCCCATATAACAGTATTGTACTATATGTTGCTAGACTGAGAAAAGATCAAAATTCACAATTCAAAGGTTTTTTCCTACTAAATGCATATTATTTTCACATCATCATAAGGTCATAAAATCATAAACTGAACAATCATAACTCAATGACCATCTGTACATATACTCTAGCTTTAGGAAACTTTTCTTCTTTTCTCACATCTTGTCCCCTTTCAATGAAAATTAATTGACTATAATTTAAATTTCTTTTGGATGCTGATATATCTATTTATATAGAGGAATGCATTCAAACATTGAAGCTAGAGAAACTTAGTTGCTCATCTTCCTCCACCATTTAGTATCTGGAGATCTTTATTTCTTCATCTCTTATATTATAATATAATTATGCCTATATCATCACTTTTTGAAAATTAAACTTATAATGCATGTTATTCCCAAATACAGTGATCACTGTCATATACTGAATACTCAACAAATATCCATTATTCTAAGATATAGGAGAACTTACATTTAGTTAGCATTACATTTATTTGGTTCTATGCCTATGAACAACAAAGAGACTGACCATAAACTTCCTAAAATCTATGAAAATGTTATTCTGATCATGTTCTACATGTTCTACAATCTCTTATGTAAAGAAGGTATTTAATTAATATTTGTTGACTGATTGCATTGATTAAAGACACTTTTTAAAAATGAAGCTTTGTCTGTAAGTGTATTTCTTTCAGAAACAGGAAATCTGTAATTAGCTCTTATTGTGAAGAAAATTCATAAATCTGAATTGTCATGCAGTACTTTTTCTCTTGCCAGGATATGATATATGTAATGCTTAAAAATAATTAGAAACTCTTTGGAGGTAGTCAGCTTTCCTTCATACTTTATTAAAATGTATTAAATTGCATTTAACAGAGTCCTGAGCTTGGAATTCTGTTAATCCTCACTATAAGCAGGTATCTGCTGTGTTTTTGTTGTTGTTGTTGTTGTTTTGTTTTGTTTTTATTTTTGTTTTCTTTTAGAACAGTGACTCCCACATGACGCATACTGGGTAAGTTAGAATTACCTGTGTTGATTATTGGCATCACAGCTTCCTGGCCTCCATATATAACTCACTCATCAGAATCTCGGGAAGGCCCTGGAAATTATACTTTATATAAACACCCTAAGAGATTCTGATTTGTAGTAATGTGTAAGAAACTCTCTTCTAGAAAAGCAGCTTAATGGAATCACCAGGTACAAAATAAAAGGCAGTAGACTTTTATAATTACTATCGTTTCTATTATATCTTCTGAAATGAGAGGAATTTCAAGCTTTGGGCTTCCACAGAGAAGTCTGACTCTCTAGTACATTGTTTCTCACTGTAAAGTTAATAATAAATTTAAACATATAATTTCCCATCTCTTAATTGATAAAGACTTTTAAATATTCAGATGGAGATATAAAATTTTAAAAATATATAATTTATACAAATAAGAGCTTGTTATTATAGAATAAGTATCAATGAAATAAAAAAATGCATGAGTCTATTTATTATTAAGATCTGAATCATGGCAACAGTTTTGAAACTGTTTACTCATCTTGAGTAGCATTTCATTTTATAAATATACCATATTTTGCTTTTCCACTGCCAGTGATAAGCATTTGGATTGTTTCCAGATTTTGGTTATGAATGCTGCTGCTATGAATATTCAAGTACAATATCCAAGTCTTTGTGGGGACATGTGTTTACATTTCTCTAGGCTAACAACATAGAAATGGCATTGTTGGTTTACATGGTAGCCTCATGTATTTAAGGTTTTAAGAAACTGTTAAAATGTGTTTTTGCAAAGTGGCTTTGCCAGTTCACGTTTTCACTGGGAATGTATGAAAGTACCTGTTTCTACATATACTTGCCAACACTTGTTATTACATGTTGCAGCATGAATGAATCTCAAAAACATCATTCTATACAAACGAAGCCAGGTGTAAAATACCACATATTGCATGATTCCATGTGGATGAAATGTTCAGAAAGGACAAATCCATTCAGACAGAAAATAAATCAGTGATTGCCTGAGAGTGGGAATAAGTGTTGACTGCAAATGTTTATGAAGTATCTGGAATAACAAAAATGTTTTTCAACATGGATCATAATTGGGGTGCCTGGGCAGCTGAGTTGGTTGAGCTTCCAACTTTTGATTTTGGCTCAGGTCATGATCTCAGGGTTGTGAGAGAAGCCCCATAATAGGGCTCTGCACTCAGCTGCTTGAGATTCTTTCCATCTCCTTCTGCCCCTCCCACCACTTGCATGCTTGCATACATACACGCACACACACACACACACACACACACGTGTATATATATATATATATAGTCCCATCTTTTTCAAAATCCTATTTATTACAATAATTAAGAGACAGTCTTCTCTACTATAATGAATATAGAAAATGAACATAAGAGCTTATGCAAGTTATCAACTGAGTTAGGGGTTATACCAATGATCAATTTTCTTAAATCAATTTTCCCAATGATCAATTTTCCCAATTCTCTACTTTTTTGAAGTAGAGAATCATCTCTTTAAGAATGTGTAAAAGATAGCATAATGTATTTCAGGAATGCCTCTTGGATGAAAAGAAAAAAAAGTCCCATTTTTTTCATTAATACTCTTAGTTTCTATTAGAGTACCTTCCCCAACTCTTTATAAGGATGTTTTTAATATCTAAATTCATAGTTACTGATATCATTATGCTGTTAGTAATTTTAATCTTATATTTATAATGTTGTAGTTTAAGCTTCATGATAAACATTCTTTAAGATTTTTGGTAATCTGTTTAATTGCTCTGATGTAGGTTAAGTCTTAGAATTATTCCACACAATTTTTTTTAAAGCTCTAATTCTTTTGTAACTCTAGTTATGAGACTAGGATTGTTTCTAATTTTTAAAAATTGTGAACAAAATTTCTAAAAATATCTGCATACATTTTGTGTGTATTTAAAAATTTTCATTTTTATTTGGTAAATATCTAAGAATGGGATTGCTGGACATAATGGTATTTTTAACTTTAAAGAAAACCTATCAAAATGTTTGCCAAATAAGCCGTGCCATTTTTGTATTCTCAACAATAGACTTTCACTATTTGAGCTGTTCTCCATCCTTAAAGATAGTTTGTATAGCCATTGATTTTCAGCCATACTATTATAGGTATAGTATTATCTCATGGTGGTTTAATTTGCATTTCCCTAAATTACTGAGCTGTTGAGCTTTTTTTTTTAACTATATGTTTGTTTCTAATCTACATGACTTCTTTAGTAAAGTATCTATTTAAATCCTTTGCTCATTTTTAAATTGTTTATTGCCTCATTATTGAATTGTGAGAGTTCTTTATATATTTGAGATCCACTTTTTTATGTATTCTGGGTACAAGCACTTTAGGAGATATACACATATTTTTCTCAGTTCATGACTTTGTCTTTTCAATCTTATAAAATTGCCTTTCAAACAGTGTAAGTTCATTAATTATGATAAACTACAATATATCTTTTTTTTCTTTTGCAGATAATGTATTATGTGATACAATGAAAAAACTTTTGACTAAGACAATCACAAATATTTTCTCCTGTGTTATTTTTCCAGAAATTTAATTGTTTTAAGTTTTACATTGAAAGTCTATGATGGATTTGGTGATTATTTTTGTAAGTGGAGAAAAGTCTTGAATGAAGTCCTTTTATGGTGCATAGTGTTGTGCAATTGGTACAGCAACTTTTGTTAAAAAAAAAAAAAAAAAAACAAAAACTGTACTTTCTGCATTGACTTGTTTTTGCACTTGCCCAAAATAAATTGACCACATTAGCATATGAGTGCATTTCTAGTACTCTGTTCTGTTTCATCGATATACTTTTCTAACTTTCACTAACAGCACACTGTCTTAAATATTATGCCATTAGAGTAAATTATAAAATCAAATGCGAGTCCCCCCAGTTTGTTCTTGGAAATTTCTACCAAAGCCCTACTGTTACTTTGATGGAGGCAACATTGACTCTATAGATTAATGAAGGTTGAACTGACAATATTAGCAATATTGTACCTTCTAATCTCTGAACACAGTATATTTCTCAATTGAGTTTTATTTTCTTCATTAATATTTTATAGTTTTCAGCATAAAGATCTTGCACACATTTTGCTGAAGTACTACTTAAGTATTTTATGATTCATTATGCTACTGTAAAATATTTATTTTTACATTTCAATTTTTATTATTCATTACTAATATAGAGAGAAAGAAAACTTTGTGTATTTTCTTTGAATCTTGTGACCTTGTTAAATTTCATTATTATTTTTAGTAGCTTTTTTGTAGATTCTTGGGACTTCTTTCATTCTTTATTATTATTATTGTGTTAGTCACCATATAGTACATCATTAGTTTTTAATGTAATGTTCCATGATTCATTGTTTGCATGTAACACCCAGTGCTCTATGCAATACATGCCCTCCTTAAAACCCATCACTGAGCTAACCCATCCCCCACCCACCTCCCCTCTAAAATCCTCAATTTGTTTCTCGGAATCCATAGTCTCTCATGGCTTATCTCCCCCTCTGATTTCCCACCCTTCATTTTTCCCTTCCTTCTCCTAATGTCCTCCATGATATTCCTTAGGTTCCACAAATAAGTGAAACACTATGATAATTGACCTTCTCAGACCTATTTCACTTAGCATCATCTCCTCCAGTCCCATCCATGCTGATGCAAGATTTGGGTATTCATCATGATGGCTGAGTAATATTCCATTGTGTAAGTGGACCACATCTTCTTTATCCATTCATCTGTTGAAGGGCATCTTGGCTCTTTCAAGTTTGGTTATTGTGGAGATTGCTGCTATGAACATTGGGGTTCACATAGCCCTTCTTTTCACTACATCCGTATCTTTGGAGTAAATACCCAGTAGTGCAATTGCTGGGTCATAGGGTAGCTCTATTTTTAATTTTTTGAGGAAACTCCACACTGTTTTCCAAAGTGGTTACACCAACTTGCATTCCCACCAAGAGTGTAAGAGGATTTCCCTTTCTCCACAGCCTCTCCAACATTTGTTGTTTCTTGCCTTGTCAATTTTTGCCATTCTAACTGGTATAAGGTGGTATCTCAATGTGATTTTGATTGAATTCCCTGATAGCTAATGATGATGAACATTTTCATGTAACTGTTAGCCATTTGCATGTCTTCTTTGGAGAAGTGTCTGTTCATGTCTTCTGCCCATTTTTTGACTTGATTACTTGTTTTTTGGGGGTTGAGTTTGAGACGTTCTTTATAGATCTTGGATATCAGCCTTTTGTCTGTAGTGTCATTTGTGAATATCTTCTCTCGTTCCGTGGATTGCTTCTTTGTTTTGTTGACTGTTTCCTATGCTATGCAGAAACTTTTTATCTTGAGGAAATCCCAAAAGTTCATTTTCACCTTTTTCCCCCTTGTCTTTGGAGATGTGTCTTGAAAGCAGCTGCTGCAGCCCACGTTGAAGATGTTACTGCCTTTGTTATCCTCTAGGATTTTGATGGATTCCTATCTCACATTGATGTCTTTCATCCATTTTTAGTTTATCGTTGGGTATGGTTTAAAAGAATGGTCGAGTTTCATTCTTCTGTAAATAGCTGTCCAATTTTCCCAGCATGATTTATTGAAGAGACTGTCTTCTTAACATTGGATATTTTTTCCTGCTTTGTTGAATATTAGCTGACCATAGAGTCGAGGGTCCATATCTGGGCTCTCTATTCTGTTCCACTGATCTCTGTGTCTGTTTATGTGCCAGTACCATACTGTCTTGGTGATCACAGCTTTGTAGTAAAGCTTGAAATCAGGCAACATGATGTCCCAGCTTTGTTTTTCTTTTTCAACATTTCTTGGTGATTTTCTCATTCCATACAAATTTTAGGATTGTTTGTACCAGGACCTTGAAAACTGCTATGGGTATTTTGATCAGGAGGGCATTCAAAGTATAGATTGCTCTAGGCAGCATAGACATTTTAATAATGTTTATTCTTCTGTTCCATGAACATGAAATGTTTTTCAATTTTTTTGTGTCTTCTTTGATTTTTTTCAGGACTGTTCTGTAGTCTTAGGGCATAGCATACAGGGTTCCTGTATTCCTAGGGTATAGAACTTTTACCTATTTGATTAGGTTTATTCCAAGTTATCTTAATGGCTTTTGGTGCTACTGCAAATGGAACTGATTCTCTAATTTCTCTTTCTACAGTTGCATTGTTATGTAAAAGAAAGCAACTGATTTCTGTGCATTGATTTTATATCCTGTCACATTACTGAATTGCTGTAGAAGTTCTAGTAATTTGGGGTGGAGTCTTTTGGGTTTTCCACATAAAGTATCAGGTCATTTGTGAAGAGAGACAGTTTGATTTCTTCTTTGTCAGTCTAAATACATTTCTTTTTGTTTGATTGCTTTTGCTAGGACTTCTAACACTATGTTGAACAGTAGTGGCAAGACTGGGCATCCTTGTTGTGTTCTTGATCTTAAGTATCTTAAGGGAAAGGTTCTCAGCTTTTGCCCATTGAAAATGATACTTGTTGTGGGTTTTTAATAAATGTATTTTATGAAATTGAGGAATATTACCTCTATCCCTATACTTTAAAGAGTTTTAATCAGGAACAGATGCTGTATCTTGACAAATGTGTTTTTTTTTTTTTTCTGCATCAATTGAGAGGATCATGTGGTTCTTCTCTCTCTTCTTATTAATGTGTTCTATCATGTTGATTGATCTGCTAATGTTGAACCACTCTGGCTTCCCAGGAATAAATCCCAACTGGTTGTGGAGGATAATACTTTTAATGTACTGTTGCATCCTATTAGCTAGGATCATGTTTAGAATTTGTCATCCGTTTTTATCAGGGATATTGGTCTGAAATTCTCCTTTTTGATGGGGTCTTTTCCTGGTTTTGGGATCAAGGTAATGCTGACCTCATAGAAAGAGTCTGGAAGATTTCCTTCAGTTTCTATTTTTTTTTTTTTTAATAACTTCAGGAGAATAGGTATTATTGTCGCGGCAGGCGCGACAAATCGACCAGGGTCAAGAGGGTAAGAGGATGGTGAAAAGAAATTAAGTGACAAAGAGATGGGGGCAGGAGGAGCACCAAGGAGGATGTCCAATAGTGCCAATTTTATTCAAGGCAGCAAGGCATTATATAGCTAACAGAAACAATCATAAGAAAGTATCTATTTTTAGTTGATTACGAAAGAGTTTGCAACATGCACAGAAAATCCTTCAAGCTTTCCCATTATCTATTTCCCAAGCACCAATAGCAGACCCTCTAGCACCAGATGTACTGACTTCAAGGCCACTCAAGACATAGTTTATGTAAGCACAGCACAGTCTTACAGTGGTGTAGTCTATAGCCCATGCAAGGACAGCAAGGACCAGCCAAGAATTTCTGACCCCGGCCAAATCATCTCTATCTGACTAGCAAATGTGTGGGAAGTCACGTAGGTGAGCACGCAACACATAGCACAGACCCTTTCTCAGTGCTACTTGACTTTATCAACCTAAGCCTTTTGTTTGGCTATTCAGCCTTTAAAGGAGCCACAAGTCAGGGCCTGGTTTGGTTCTCGTCTCAAGCCTTACCGTGGCCTCCCACATATTATTTCTTCTTTGAATGGTAGCATTCCTCAGGAAATCCATCAGGTCCTGGACTCTTGTTTTTTGGGAGGTTTTTGATCCCTGCTTCAATCTTGTTACTGGTTATTGGTCTATTCAGGTTGTCAATTTCTTCCTACTTCAGTCTTGGTAGTTTATAGGTTTCCAGGAGTGCATCCATTTCTTTTAGTTTGCTCAACTTATTGGCATATAGCTGTTGATAATAATTTCTGATAGTTATTTCTATTTCCTTGGTGTTAGTAGTGATCTCTCCCCTTTCATTCATAATTCTATTAATTTGGTTCCTTTCTCTTTTCCTTCGGATAAGTCTGGTCAGTGGCTTATCAATATTATTAATTCTTCAAAGAACCAGCTTCTAGTTTCATTGATCTGCCTTACTGTATTTGGTTTCTAATTCATTGATCTCTGCTCTAATCTTAATTATTTCCATTCTCATGCATGGGCTAGGTTTAATTTGTTGTTGATTCTCCAGTTCTTTAAGGTATAAAGA
Organism: Lontra canadensis; assembly: GCF_010015895.1. NCBI lineage: Eukaryota > Metazoa > Chordata > Mammalia > Carnivora > Mustelidae > Lontra > Lontra canadensis. Next base: position 15,712,999 of record NW_022631017.1, read on the forward strand.
TAGTTTGTGTATTCAGGATTTTTTTTTTTTTTTGAGTGATGCTTGGATGGCTATGTATCTTCCCCTTAGGACTGCCTTGCCATATCCCATTGGTTTTGGACCAATGTGTCATCATTCTCATTAGTTTATCTGAATTGTTTAAGTTATTCTTTGATTTCCTGGTTGACCCAAACATTCTTGAGCAGGATGGTCTCTAGCTTCCTTGACTTTCTTCCAAATATTTTCTTGTGATTGAGTTCCAGTTTCAAAGCATTGTGGCCTGAGAATATGCAGGGAATAATCTCGGTCCCTTGGTATTGGTTGAGACCTGATTTGTGACCCAGTATGTGGTCGATTCTGAAGAAAGTTCCATATGCACATGAGAAGAATGAGTATTCTGTTGTTTTAGGGTGGCATGTTCTGTATGTATCTATGAGGTCCATCTGTTCAGTGTGCCATTCAAAGATTTTATTTCTTTGTTGGTTTTTCTGCTTAGATGATCTATTGCTTAGAGTGGAACACTGAGGTCTCCTACTATTGACATATTATTATCGATATGTCTATTTTGGTTAACAGTTAGCTTCTGATAGACCCTTTAAGAAGATTCCTTCTGAATCTCTAACTTCATTCTTTACCTTAAAATCTAATTTTCTACCCCAGCTTTCTTCTGAGATCCATTAGCATGAAAAATTGGCTCTCCATCCCTTCACTTTCAGTCTGGATGTATCTTTAGGTTCAAAATGAATCTCATGTAGACAGCATATGACTGGATCCTGTCTTTTTATCCAATCTGCAACCTGTGCCATTTTATGGGAGCATTTAGGCTGTTCACATTGAGAGTGATTATTGAAAGTTGTGATTTTATTATCATCATGTTGCTTGTGAAGTCTTTATTTCTATAGACTGTCTCTGTAAATTTCTGTTCTATATCACTCTTGAGGTCTTTCTCCTTTTATAGAACCCTCCTTAATATTTCTTGCAGAGCTGACTTAGTGGTCACTTAATCTTTTAGTTCTTGATGGTCTTGGAAGATCTTTATCTCTCTATCTATTCTAAATAAGAGCTTTGCCAGATAAAGTATTCTTGACTAGATGTTTTTCTCATTTAGTATCCTGAATATGTCTTGCAGCACTTTCTGGCTTGCTGGGTCCCTGTGGACAGGTCTAAAATTATTCTGATGTTCTTCCTTCTGTATTTAAGGAATCTCTTCCCCTTAACTACCCTTAAGATGTTTTCCTTGTTTATAAGATTTGCAAGTTTTACTATTACACGTGGTGACATTGGTCTGTTCCCTTAATCTTGGGAGAGGTCCTCTCTGCATCTAGAACAAAAATGCTTGTTTCATTCCCCCAGATTAGGGAAGTTCTCAGTTACAATTTGCTCAAATATATCTTCTAGTACTCTCTCTCTCTCCACCCACCTCAGGGATCCCAATAATTCTGACATTGGAATATTTCATGGCATCATTTATTTCTCTAATTCTGTGTTCATGGATTTTAAGCTGTTTGTTCCACACCCCCTCCTGTTCCTTCTTTTCTATCAGTTTGTATTCTAGATCACTAAAGTGTTCTCTCCTCTTCTACTTTCTAGAAGGATTTGTGTAGATTCAGTAATTTTTTCTTCTTAAATATTTGGTAGAACTTACCTGTGAAGCTATCTGACTGAAATGTTTTGCTTAAAAATGTGTCTGTGTGTGTCTGTGTGTATTTACTGATTTTACTCTGAATTCAAATTAGTTCTAATTGTAAAACTATACAGGTTAGTTACTCTGCCTTGAATAATGTCTGGTGTCTTTGGTAACTTTCAAGGAATTTGATCATTTCATCCAAATTATTGAATTTGTGACCATAAAGTTTTTCATAGTAAATATTCACTTTACTTTGCATCTCCATAAAATATCTAGTGATATTCACTGACTTAGGCAATTTTCTTTTAGACTGATTGAAATTAAAGTTAAAAAGAAGGACTTTTATTATTTTTCCTTATTTTCACCATTTCTGGGCTGTTTTTTCTTTGTGTTTGTCTTTTTTTTTTTTTTTCTGGTATCATATTCCATCTGCCTAAAGAACTTTCTTTAATATTTCTTTTAGTACAGATTAATAGTTATTTTCTGTAGGTATTTATTTGTCTTAAAATGTCTTTCTCATATTTTCTCCGGGTATAGAGTTCTGAATAACAAGATTTTCTTTCCTTTCTTTTCCTTTCCTTTCCTTTCTTTGTCTTTTTTTATTTAGCACTCGAACAAAGTTACTCCCTTGACTTCAGGTGGGACATCTGTTGTGATTCTTATTTTTTTTAATTTCATATGTAATGTATCTTTTTATTCTTTGCCTTTCTTCATTATTTTTGTCTTTTAGGTGGTTTTAAGTTATGTAAACATATTTATAGGAGTTGGGTATGTGTGTCCGTGTGTGTATTTCTTTTCTTTACCTTGACTTAGGGTGAGAGAGGGATTCTATGAAATTATCTTGCTTAAGATTCTTTGACATTTTTGGATCTCTAGTCAGATATTAATTTTTAATTTTTGTTTTATTCACATTCTTTTCTCCATCTTGAATTCCTATTAACCATCTATTAGAACATTTGAGAATGTCCCACAGGTTTTGGTGCTTTATTATTATTTTTTTCATTATTTCCTGTCACTTTGTTTCATTTTGCAAATTAGATTGCCTTATCTTCAAGTCAACTGATTTTTCTCTGGGCATATGAAGTTTATTTAACAAACCATCAAAGACTTTCTTTGCTTCTGTTACTATATTGCTGTAATTCTAGGATATCTATTTGACCCTATCTTATGCTATCTATCACTGTTGAAATTTCACATCTCTGCATGCAAGTTATTCATCTTTTCCACTAGAAACTTCAACATATCAATCATAGTCATTTTAAATCCCTGACTGAAAGTCCCAACACATGGCTTATCTATGTGGTGTGTGTGTGTGTGTGTGTGTGTGTGTGTGTGTGTATGATTGTTTTGTTTTGCTTTACTCTCGTTCTCTGGGCAGTGGGATATTTTTACCTTTTTTTGTGTATGTTTCATTACTGTTTTATTGAACACTGAAATCAAGTGTAAAACAATAAAAACTGAGATAAATACCATTTATTTTTCTAAAGAATTACAGTTAAGCAGCAAAATATATCCTGCTCCACTTTCAACTTTAGTCCTCTGTGGTTTGTTGATCCTCAGAGAGGGTCTCTCTCCATGTTCTACCTCTCCCAGAGATAGACTACTGTTGTTTGTTACTTGGTGATTGGTAGTCTGATGGTGACATGCAGGGTGATTCCTTCATTCTCTTGGTATAGCTTCAGACTTATGCAAGTCCTATATTCCTGGGTCTCAGTTGTGGGGGTTTTTAATGTACCTGAATTGCCCCTAGGATTAAAAGATTCCATAATAGTGTTCCCCTTTCTCTGTAACCTTGCTAACATTTGTTGTTTCCTGACTTGTTAATTTTAGCTTTAAGAAGGTCATGTGATGTAATAAGCACTGGGTGTTATATGAATCTGATGAATCCCTGAACTCTGCCTCTGAACTAATAATACACTATATGTTAATTAATTGAATTCAAATAAAATAAAAAAATAAAATAAAATGAAATTACATTAAAAATTTTTCTAATTGTCTGGGTCCAAGATGGCTTTTCTCTTTCTTGGGGATGAAAACATTTCTCTATTCCCTACTTTGACCTGCAGTGAGTCTTTATTGGTGCTCTGAGGCAACAGGGTCAGCTATTCCTCCTTAGTGACCAAAGGCTTTGTTCTTGAGTAAAGGGTGTCAACACTGACTACTTCATGCTTCTCCCACAGCAGGAGCTGATTCCTTTCTCCAGGTCAGGTCACGAAAAGAACCTTTCTCCAATCCCTCCCTTGTGAGCACCTGGTGGTGAGCCATAGGGAAAAACCATAAATAATTATTAACTACTTTGTGTCTTCGACTCCAAGGAATTCTACTCTCATGTTATCCCACATTTGGCCTTCAGTAATTCACTGAAAAGTTTAGCTATCCACTTATGTTTATTGTCCATCTATGTCATGATTAGTGTCTCTTTCTTCCAAACTCTGTCACAAGTGAGCCAATGCTCATTTTCTATCTTTTCTTATATTTCAGTCCAGGTGTTTGCCTTGAAAACTTTGTTGTCTGATGGATTCAAGAAAAATTGTGAACTTGCAGATTTCAAGCATTTCTTGTAGTTAGGGTGAAAGTAATGCTTTTTTAATTTTATAAATCCTAGTTGGAAACCTGAAATCAGTAATTTAAAAACAAACAAAAAGCCTTGTGTACCTGGTTATTTTTTATCAATTTTGTGTTTTTTAATTAAAGAAAAACAATTTGAGTCTTAAAATGATGTTATTTCTATTCAACATTTTCATTTGATTTTCCAGGTCACTGGAAACACTACTTGTTCATATTACCTCAATATTATTTCTGGAATTGAGACCTTCTGGCTCATTCAAATGACATGAAGGTAAACTGCATTTTATACAAGACATTATTTACTTGTGTAGTCCACAGGGATGAAACCTAAGGCACAAGATATTTTGGAGAAGGGTTACCATTGCCAAACTATAAAATTCAAATTTGTCCTCCTAACTCACAGTAAAATAGTCATAAATGCTAGGCTCACTTTTTTAGATCTCTGAGTTCTACCATTTCCTGTGTCTTGACCTGGTAGTTTTCAGCATCTTATCTTTCATCAACCTCAATGCCTAAAACTTTTTTTTTTAAATTCATGCTGGATGTCCATAAACAAAGTCTTGCTCTAACTTCACTTGTCTTTCATTAATATCTGTATGGGTTTCAGATGATGTAGATAGTATAAATTTGAGCCTCATCCTATTATAGAGTCAGTTTGTTATTTTGAATTTTCAGAAATTCTTCTTCCTTCACATAAATTAATGTCAAAGCATTTAATTTTTCTCACCAGTCCCTTTGTGCAACCTTACATTTTTCTTTTTATTCTAATTCATATTATCACTGACACTGTAGCACATGTTCCTCTTCACCGCCCACATTTTGTATATGCTAAGGGGTTTTTCTGCTGTCGATCTTCTCATTTGTAAAATGAAAGCCTCAGGTTCCTAGGTTTAGAAGGTTCTCTTAGGACAGACACCAGACTTGAATGTACATTCTTACTTCTCCAAGTTGATGCTTTAGATTCATGTTTGGTCTCTATGGTATATTAGCATATAAACATAGGCTAAATTTAAAAGAAATTTACAGTTAATATTCATGTACTCACCATCTACATCCTACTATTAACAACTTAGTAGGCTTGTTTTGTCATGTATCTAATCATTTCACCATCCATAAAAGCTCTTACTTTTAATTTAAAACTACATTGTTGACATTTCTATACTTCTGCCTTAAATACATCAGCGTGCATACCATTAAATAAAGTTCAATATTTGTTTATAGTTGTATTTTAATTGTAAATTTTACATACAGCAACTTGCACAAATTTTGAGTTTTAACAAATGCAGGTATGTATATAATGCATCCTGTTATTAAGATACCAAATATAAACATCTGCACAGAAAGTTTTCTCATTCCTCTTTGCAATCAGTATTTGCCTCCATTTCCACCTCCAGAGACAATCACTTTTTATCCCTTTTTCTTTAAAAATAGATTATATTTGTTCTGAAATGCCACAAAATGGATTTTTTTATGATATTTGGTCTTTTGTATAAGGTTTCTTTCATTCAGCATGTTTTTGAGATTCATTTGTGTTGTTGCATGTTTTGGGGATTTGTTTTATTTTATTGCTGAGTAGTTTTCTGTTGTATGAATCTATACTATTTGTTTATCCACTCTCATGTTGAGGTACACCAGGACTTTTTAATAAAAAATAGCTTTTGGATATTATGATTAAAGCTACTATAAAATATATATATATATGTCTATATATATATATATATATATATTTTGAATGAAATATTTTCAATTTTTAGGTAAACTGATGATGTTGGCATAGCTAGATAATAGGATGGGGCATATTCAGTTTTTAAAAGGCTGCAAGATCTTTCAAAGTGGTTATACACATTGTATTCCCACCATAAAAATATATTTCATATTTTCACCAACATTTAGTGTTAAAAATATTTTCATTTTCAATCATTGTGATAATTGTATAGGGATATCTCATTTAGATTATAATTTTCACTTTTCTGATGACTAATAATGCTTATCAGTTTTTCATGTGCTTTTTGGCCATTTGCATGCCAAGTGTCTGTTCATTTCTATTGTTCATTTATTTTTATTTTTTTTATTTTTTATTTTTTTAAAGATTTTATCTTTTTATTTGACAGACAAAGATTACAAGTAGGCAAAGAGGCAGGCAGAGAGAGAGAGGTGGAAGCAGGCTCCCTGCTGAGCAGAGAGCCTGATGCAGGGCTCAATCCCAGGACCCTGGGATCATGACCTGAGCCAAAGGCAGAGGCTTTAACCCACTGAGCCACCCAGGCGCCCTGCTCATTTATTTTTATTAGATTGTTTGTCTTTTTATTGTTGAGTTCTAGGAGTTCATATAACATCCTAGACAACAGTCCTTTCTCAGATATATCCTTATGATTCCTATCCTTTTGATACTTAGTTGTATATTTAACTGGCTTTAAATATGGAGTTTTAGCACTTTTACAGTAGGAAATTTTATTGGGATATTTCATTTTTTATATTACATGATATTAGAGAGGAAACTTTATGTTGTCTTATCTGCCAGTAGGGGCAATATATTTCTGCTAGCTATAGAAGTAAAGAGTTTGGGAGGATAAATTACTGTATAATGCCTGCCTCAGTAGTATACACAAGAGGCATAATCAAATGCTTTATTGTTGAACAATATGAAGATGGATATAATTTAGATCACATATATTAAACATATAATATGTGACCAACACTATTTTAATAAGAATAAGAAAATATACTTATCTTTGAAAAATATATAATCTAAACAAAAATAGATAATATGATTAAACAGCAGAAAAATGTACAAAACCACAAGTCAACAAATAAATATAAAATTATGTCTGTTAGATATAAGTATGGTCATTATTCACAGTAGTTAAAGATCACTGAAAGCCAATGTAGGCATAACCAGCATCACAAAATTGAAATGGACCCTAAAGAACAATCTATATATAAAAAAAGAAAGTATTTGAATAAATTCACACAAGTGGAGAGAATCATGACATGTTCATAGTGTATTACATTGGGAGAGTAAAAAATAAAGTTAGAGTAGTTATGAAATATTATGTTATCAAGAGCTTTGCAAGTCAAGCCAAAGTACAAAAATGTACTGCAATAGGTGAGAAAGAATCAACATAAGGCCTATGTGCGTATGTATGAGGGGATTTGGGAGTGTTGCTAACAGGATGAAAGTTATTTTAAGCAGATCAATTGGGCAATACTTCAGCTAGCAGAAATTATGTAACAGAGGCTGAAAGGAAATGGCACTTGTTCAAAGATAATAGAAAAGAAGTCTTAGCAATGTTTAAGGGTGTGGGAAGAGAGAAATGCATAGTAACAAAGATTGCTCAAAGGAAAGAATAACCGAGGTATTTAGTGACAGGAAAAATTTTTGAATGATGTTAAATAGTCTTATTCAATGAAATATAATAACTATTTAAGAATCTTTAGAGTGGTTACAATAAAATCTTAAATTTTAAACTGATTAAATAAATTGCCCAGTCTATGTAGACAGATGTAAAATATATAAAATCACATGGGTATGCAAATGTGACTCAGCTCACACCTGCTTATTTTCCACATGAAATGATTATTGAGAGTGCTATTTTTGAGGAATTTAATCTGTTAATCTGAAAATGGGCATACCCTATAGAGACATCTTTTGCTTTTCTTATTATTTATGCTTCCTTTTTTTTTTTTTTAATTGTTGTTATCAACCCTCCGGGTTTATCGAACACCTGCTGTGCTCTTTGAAAGTTATTTTCATGTTTAGCATTTCTTTTTTTAATACATGAATATATGGTAAAAATTTACTTTAAAAATCCTTTAGTCAGGGTTCATCTGCTTCTAATAATTTACTTTCATACTTTACATTATTCTCCTGTGTTATCAGACAGTGAGACAGTGATATATTAGCATCAGAAAACAATTAGTTCTTTAATATATGAATGATATATTTAATATATGAATATAATCAACAAAATTTATTGGGTACCTATTTTTTGTTCAATACTCTGAGGAGCCTCTGAGGAGGAGGAAGATATATGATTTCCTCCTTGTTTTAAAGAAGTTTATACCTGGCTGGGCAAAAAAGCAAAAAAAAAACCCCAAAAGGCTGAAATAAGAGTGACAAATACAAGGTAGCCATTAAAATTTTTTGTATGGTTTTATAGAAAGAAACAGATAAGGGCTGAAGAATAGAGAAAAGGTGCCAAAGAAGAGATAGAACAGAACAAACAATAGGCTTTGGGAAGCTAGAAGCTAAATTATACATCTCTATAACTAGGGGAAATACACAGTAGGTTATTTGGGGAGAGTATTACTTATTTTTATCATTGAAATTTAATCCCAAGTCATTCTTGGCTTCTTTCTATATTAATCTAATGTTTATCAATTACTTTAGTTAAATTATAGACAAAATATTTGTGATCTTCCAGTTTATTAATAAGGACTTGATTTCTTAAGAGTAGGAGGTGCTATTTTACACATAGGTTTCCTAGATCAAGGTTGGGGTTGTCTGAAATTTTCTGCTGTGAATGGTTCCCAGGCCAGGATGGTCAACCTGGACACAAGGGAGAACATGGTTACCCTGGCAACATTGGTCCTGTTGGCACTGTGGGTGCACCTGGTCTTCATGGCTCTGTGGATCCCACTGGCAAACATGGAAACCATGATGAACTTGGTCCTATTGGTGATGTGGGACCCATTGGTGCTGCTGGTCCAAGAGGTCCTAGTGGCCTACAAAGTGAGGTTGATAAGGGAGAGTCTGTTGACAAGAGGCCCAGAGGTCTTCCCGGCTTAAGGAGACCCAATGGACTGCAAGATTCTTCCTGGTCTTGCTGGTCAACATGGCAATCAAGGTGAACCTGGTTCTACGGGTCTTGCCTGTCCTAGGGGCGCTGGATCCTTTCAGCCTTGCTGGCAAAGATGTTCCCATTGGATATCCTGGTACAGTTGGACCTGCTGGCATCTGTGACTCTCAGGGTAGTCAAGGTCCTGCTGGCTCTCCTGGTCCCCCCTTGTCCCACTGGCCCTCCAGGTCCAAGTGGTGGCAGCCAGGACTCTGTTTATTAAGGGGACTTCCACAGGGCTGACCAGCCTCACTCACCACTTTCTCTTAGACCAAAGGATTATGAAGTTGATACTACTCCGAAATTCCTCAATGACCAGATCAAGACCCCTCTGACTCCTGAAGGTTCTAGGAAGAACCCAGCTTGCACTCGAGACTCAGCCACCCAGAGTGGAGCAGTGGTTACTACTGGACTGACCCTAACCAAGGATGCACTATGGATGCTATCAAAGTATACTGTGATTTCTCTACTGGCAAAACCTGCATCCATGCTCAACCTGAAAATATCCCAGCCCAAAACTGGTACAGAAATTTCAAGGTCAAGAAGCACAACTGGTTAGGAGCAAGTATCAGTGGTGGTACCCAGTTTGAATATAATGTTGAAGGAGTAACCACCAAGGAAATGGCCACTCAACTCGCATGCATCTGCTGGCCAACTGTCTCAAAACCCCACCTGCCACTGCAAGAACAGCATTGTCTACATGGATGAGGAGACTGGCAATCTGAAAAAGGCTGTCATTCTGTAAGTCTCCAATAATGTTGACCTGGTTGCTGAGGCCAACAGCAAGTTCACCTACACTGTTCTTATAGACCACTGCTCTAAAAAGACAGTGAATAGAGAAAGACAATTATTGAATACAAAACAAATAACTCATCCCTCCTGCCTATCCTTCATATTGCACTTTTGGACATCAGTGGTGCTGACCAAGAATTCAGGGTGGACATTGGCTCAGTCTGTTTCAAATAAATGAACCCATTCTAAATTTAAAAAAAAAAATTAAAATAAAAGAAATCTGAAAAAACTTTCTCTCTTTGCCATTTCCTTTTCTGCTTTTTTTAAACTGAGAGCTGAGTCCTTCCTTTTCATCTGCATATCTACTTGATTAAATCATGGGCAAAAGAGAAGGAGAAGGATTGCCCAGAGCATAGTGCAATACAATTTCATTCATTCCCTCCCTCCCACTAAAAAAAAAAAAAAAAAAAAGATTTGGAATTTTTTTTTCAACACTCATATCTATTGTAGAAAATGTCAACCTTTGTATGAGAACAAAAATAAAAATTGAAAAATAAAAAAAAAACCATGAACATTAAAAAAAGTCTCCTATTGACCCCTCAATGGTGATGAGTGAAAACTTTGCCATGGAGATGGAGAAGCAGTCCATAATATTTGAAAAACCGATGTATTCATCCAGGGACAGTGATGTCAAAGTGGTTCAGCCAACTCAGGTGACTGTATCTGGAAATGTGGATAACCAGAATTATGGTAGTCCCATAAACCCTTCTGAATTAGCTCCAGACACAAAGCCAACTTCCCTCAGTGTTGATGGAACTCAGGCAACAAAATGGAATATATTCATATGAAAACTCAAACCAACCATCAACTTTGAAAATCCAGTCTACGTGGAAATGGAGAATAAACAGGAGGACAGTGAGGCTGGGGCTTTACCTCCAACACCTTCTCTCCCTGCTAAAAGTTCTCTGAGACCCAATGCCAACAGAAGACAGTTTTACAGACACTGCAAACCTTGTTAGAGAAGACTCTGAGGTATAGCTATGCCAGCTCTGTAGGGAATAATTAGAAACACACTTTACACATATATTTTTTTTACAAACATGAAGAAAAGTTAACATTCTGTACTTTCGTTAAAAATATATATATATATTTTCCCGGTTCACCTATAGTTGTAAGTGTCCATGGAAACTCTGCCTTGTGTGTCTTTTTAAAAATTTTTTACTTATGCCATCTCCCATTTTTACAAATAATTATCACAATGTACTATATGTATATCTTTGCACTGAAGCTATCTGAAGGTAATTCTATAAATATATAGTACATTTGTAAATTTTGGTAAGATTATCACATCATTAAATTTGCTGATAATGGTAAAAAAAATGGTAAAAAAAATTACACATCTTAAAAAAATACAAGTTGTTTTGGCATCTTTCTTTATTAATCTAATCTTTATCAAATTCTTTTAGTTAAATTATAGACTTAATATATTTTTGATGTTCCAGTTTATTAATAAGGACTTGATGTCTTAAGAGTGGGAGGTTCTATTTTATATATATGTTTCCTAGATCAAAGTTGGGTTGTCTGAAATTTTCTGCTGCTAAAAAATGTCTCATAACCTTTTTACTACCTTTATTTTATTGGATTTATTTGAGACAATTAGGAAGGAAATATTTGGGGAACTAAATCTAAGCCACAAATTTTTCTCTTTCACCCTTCTAATAAAATTTAGCCCATTAAATGTTCACCATTTTAATACAAAATAACAATTTCCCATTTCATTTAGTACTTTTCCCATAAGGAAAATAAATAGATGAATCTCACAAATAGAGGATTCAAACTTATTTTTATATTGATAGATCAATTTGTCCTTCTTGTTTCATATAAGTAGTGTTATAAATATAGTTAAATAGTCAAGTATTTGTTTAAGTAAGGTAATTACTTATAATAAGGTAATTTTCTATGGTAATTTCTTCACCCAGCCAATACTTTATGTTCTATAAATCGTAGTCCATATTTAAGTAGAAGATTAAATTGCCTTGTTTAACATAAAAGTGGAATTAATTTTAAGAAGGTAATGATACTCTCATTCATTTGAAGATTATGTTTTAAAGTATTGAAAAATAAAAAATTTCCTTTGGTCTACCAAAAATGATTGGTACTAATTGTTGGACCTCCAAAGAAAAATATGAAGTACTCCTATATTTCAATGTTTCATGTAAATCCTATGATTTCTGGTACTCAGAATTTTAAGAAGTAAATTTAAGATTCAGAAGTTACAGAAGAAAATTAAGGAATAGAGAGAGTCAGTTCTGTTACACATTCTCAAATGATTTTTTTAAAATAAAGGTGTCATTTTAGAGCAATTCCAGAACTCAAAGCTATAATTTAAGACAGGCATCCACCCATCCTATGCAGAACGATATGTTCATTGCCTATTCACTGGGATCTATTTCACTGTGATTTCAAAATGGCACATTGTAAATATGTGGGACAAATATCTACTAAGCCATCTGCTTCTAAAACATGGAAAATGGAAGTCATGAAGGCTTCATAAGCATGCACACTGGATCAGTCTCTCAATTCTACTGATCATACATCTATTTATTTGTTTATTTATTTATTTATTTATTTATTTATTTGAGAGAGACAGAGCTAGCAAGAGAGAACATGAGAGAGGAGAGGGAGAAGCAGGCTCCCTGCTAAGCAGGGAGCCTGACATGGGGTTCAGTCCAAGGACACTGGAATCATGATCTGAACTGAAGGCAGATGCTTAACCAACTGAGCCACCCAAGCATCCCTTCATTCTACTGATTACACATCTTAAGTACCTCAAATGTATTCTCTTTGAAATTATACTCCCATTATGGTCTTGGTTCAACCTTAAAACATGCTTTTTCACTGACTATAGACAGCTTTTTTCACAGATTATATAGCAATTTGTCCTAAAATTAGTATGCTTTAATGTTATTCTGGCAACAAAGATAATAGATGCCTGAACAGGCCTCTAGATATAGACATAGGATTGTCTATATCCACATACACACATTCACACACGTATGTACATGCTCATGTGTGAGTGAACATATATAAAAATCCAAACGTGTGCATGAATTTTTAGTAATGGAATTTAGCAGTTTACTAATTTCAGTAATGGTGAAGGTTTAGGGATAATCAAGATCCTTTTCATTATTTATACTTGTTCTGCTTTCCCTCTCTAATTCTTCTTGACTATTTCTCCTTTCTATACTGAACCACACTTCTCTATGGTAATATCAGAAATGATATGCTAATGATAAAGATTCTCTGAAACTGCTTCATATCTATTCCTTATAATATAAAGAGTTTATACCTTGAGTACAGTTTTTGATCAACTGTATTTTATGGTTTTAGCTGTTCTTTTCCTATTTTCCTATTTCACTAGTAGCAAGTAAAAATCTCAAGATACAAAAATCCACTTTACAGTCAATGTGTTCTGTAAAATCCTTTCAGTCTTTGAATAACTTTTTCAAATATCTTTTGTTCTGCAGGTTAAATGGAAGGAATATTAAAGACCTTTTTGAATTTAGGGGGAGAAACTGTCCTCAGGCTGAGTATTGCCTAGAAAAATCTTGTCACCATTCTTAAGAGGTATTTTTTTTGCATTTTTTTTCTTTCCTACCATTAAGCTCCATATGCCAGTTCCCTGTCCTCAAAACTTATATTTGCTGTCATGAAGAAGTAATAAATGCTTTAAAGATCCTTTAACATCTTAATATTCCAGTTCTAAAGCTAGGAGAAGTTCTTTGAACTGGAGTTAAAGGCTTAAGTTATTGTTAATTTTGATTTAATATAAATTGCACTGGGTACTAATCTGAGTAATTAGTCTTCCCATTCTTTCATGTTGTCTTCCCTTCCTTTAATTACAAATATTGTTTTGTGTAAATAAAATTTGTACTGTATTTTGGTTATTTACAGATGACAACAGGTAAATATGTCTGCTCTTATTAAGCACCAAGAAAATTACAATCCCTGATATTCCCATGACCCAGGTATAATGAGGACTCACATGTGCATGTCCATTCTTTCAAGTCCTTTTCTCAAAATATTCCCTCTCTCACTGGCAAATATGACCAAATTGGAGTGACTACAGATATGTTGTTTTTACTTTGAATAGATGTTTTTCAGTCATGAAGATACCTCATATGCAAGTTTTTTGTTAACTGTTACTAATCTTTTATCAATTATTAAGATATGAACATTTAGATAGCTGACATTTTAGACAACAGTCTAAAAAACTAAAAACATTGAAGAAGGCAACACAATTTTCCAGCTGATTAAATGGGAATTTCAGTCTCTTATTTGATTCCATAGATATTTGCTGAACAATAGCATCAGTCACACTGGAATGTTAAAATAGACCTCAGTCTCAAAGCTCCATTTTTTGTAGCTGTAGTATTAAAAATGAAATGCAGTCATAGGAAATAGAGGTAGGAAATAATTTTCTCCTACTATTTCATGTTTCTACATTTGTCTGAAATTTAATTTATGGGGTTAGAAGGTTGATAGAAAGAGAGAAAAAGAACCATGTATATAGAAATGCAAATTAACTAAACAGGAATCAATACTTATGAATTTTAAAAAGTGCCAGCTATTATTTATCAAATAATCACATTATTATACAATAAAAGAAAAGGACTTTATATGTATACGACTATATGATATATATGCAAAATATGTAATACCTGTTAAGGTATATTTTTAATATGCAGGAAATAGTCCTATGATTCTAATTCCTGTGCTCCCTAATAAACTAGGGATGCTCAAAACTGCTAGAACTCAATAAGAGGTGCCAGGACACTGAAACACGAGAGACAGTAAGATGATCAGAAAATTTGGACTTGATCCAGAAAATAATGGAAAAATCTTTGAAAGTATTTAAACATCATGACATGACCAGATTTTGTTTTGAATGGTCAGGAAAAAGAATGGATTTGAAGAATAAATATAGCAGAAGGTGTTATCATCATTCAGCAGAGAGCAGATGATGCCCTGAACTGTGACAGTGAGAATGAAGTGAAGTTCTGTGTGGAACAACTCACCCATGGAATGAATCAACTACCTTTCCAGTGGAATCTTAATCCAAATGGTGGAAAGACTTTCATCATGCTTTGGAAACAATGGTTATCCATAGGGAATGGAAAGATAGGCTCCTCTGGAAGGAGTCTACTATAGCCTAAACTGACTGGATCTTTTTTGGAATTTCTTAACCAAGATAGCAGATCAGATTGATTGATTCCACATCTACCATGTTGTTTTAGTCTTCAGTCTTTGGAACCTTTCTTAACCCATGACTCAGTATCCTTATTTGTAAAATAGGAACACAACAGTGTCTATCCAGTGATGTGCTAATAAATAGTTTAACAACTGGCTCTACAGGGAAGGGACAGCTGGTAAATGTTTAACAACTGGTTCCCTGAGGTGGAGAGAAAATTCATACTTTGTTGTATTTATTGATTCCCATGGTATAAATTATTCCACCAAGGCCACTTTCAAACTACTTCAAGTTGATATCAACCAACTTACGAAATTCCTAAAAAAATCAACTATGGGCTCTCCTAAGCCAGTACAACACTGCTCTTACACACCCATTTATTTACCTTAGAATACTATTACTAGTATTAAACATGCAAATACCTGCAAAGCACATACTTTTACTGCACTGCCTGGTGCATATTGAAAGCTCAATTATGTTAACTATTATTATATTGATTCTGATCATTTTCCTCTCCAACTCTAATTATGATTATGTAAAACAAAAACTAACAAACTGATTGGTCTATTTTTTAAATTATTTTTTAGAAAGTCCTGGTGCTTTATAAATTTCTAACTAAACAATATTCATAAGATACCTCATTTTCTTGTGGTTTCCCAAAGTCGCATAGTTTTATTCCAGTGAACTTGGGAAAACAATTTCTAATTATTTGTGATAATTATTTCATTTTTCTCATTAACTTTATTGAACTTAAATTATCAGAAAAAATTTAACAATGAATTATTTTGAGACCTTTTTGAATGTGTCTTTTCATTGCAGATAATACTGGTTATACTGCAAAGTGTTATATCCATAGAAATTCATCCTAAAAAATAATCAGTATTACTATTATGTACTTAAAAATAAATTCCTAAGGTACAGATCCTTACTACCAAGAATGAGGTAAAAGTCACTACCTTTCACGAAATCATAATGGCATATCTATGTCTTTTACTTTAAAAATAATTTTTATATAAAAGTATTCTTACAGAGAAATTCATAATTTGGAAATTAGTGCACACCAACAGATGAAATGAAATTCAGAAATAGAAAGAAAATAGTTTCAATTACTCTTTTTTAAGACTATTACCTTATATGAGTAATGACTTCTAGAGTATGATTTGTGAAACTAGCCCTAAAGTGGGATTTTTTTTAAAGATTTTATTTATTTATTTGACAGACAGAGATCACAAGTAGGCAGAGAGAGAGGAGGAAGCAGGCTCCCCGTGGAGCAGAGAGCCAGATGCGGGGCTTGATCCCAGGACTCTGGGATCATGACCAGAGCCAAAGGCAGAGGCTTTAACCCACTGAGCCACCCAGGCGCCCCCTAAAGTGGGATTTTGATAGAGAACAGCTCATATTAAAATAATAATATGTCTGCCAAACCATCTTTCTAGAAAGCAGTTTTACCTAAAAACTAGGATACTTGTGACAAAAGGAATGAATAAATTCATGGGGACATTAAGTAAGTTTGGAATGAGGTGTCCTGAATCATCAGGGAGTTGCACTAGTGTGATAAAAATTTTATCATAGTGTTAGAAATTATTGAATTCAGATAAAAAATAGCAAAATACTAAAGTTATGGCCCATAATATATGTGTGCTCTATTATCAGTTTAGACACATATTTTTCACCTTGGATTTTAAATGAGTGATTTGTTGCTATATTAGCTGATAAACACATCTTAAAAATATGTTCCTTACTTAGCTCAGGTACCTTGAAGATAGCTTAAAAAATCATTAGGTACACAGACAAACACACACAAACACTCACAAATGCAGAACTGTAAGGTTTGCCTAATGCTTCTTTATGTTTACAAATTCAATTTTTTTCCACTATAGTAATTTTGATATATGTTTGCCAGTATTGTAATACAAAGAGTGACATGTTGTCCCTCCCTAGGTGTTAGTTTACTCCACAAATGATGGGAACAATTAGTCTGTATATTAGAGATGTCATTTCCACTCATCAATGACCAATAATGCCTCTCAGAAGGAGAACCCAACCAGACTGCAATTAATTAGAGTTGTTTTGACACCTATTTTTAGGACAAAGATACAAATCACAAGAGATAGCGCAAATAAGTATAGTCAGTTTAGACTTGACTCATAGGGGTATAAATATGGAGAAATTTTATTTTTCCAATAACTTCTAACTCTGATCTGTTATTCATCCCTCATGCTTTTCTGCTGATTGGCAGTTATCTTTAGTGGCAGCTCAATTGGATTCCATAAATTTTTCTTCCTGTCACCTTCAGTTATTAAAAGAGCCATCCCAGTTTTTAAGAATCAGTCTTCCTCATTTTGAAACTAAGTTATCACCTTGATTGTTTAACCCCAACCAACATGTTGCATTATTTCCCAGAAGCATAGAAAATTCATATAGCTTTGCCATATTTCTTCTGCACTCCTTATCTCACTTTTGTTATATGTTCCCTGTTCTTTTCTCTATGTCCTGGCAGAGTCCAGCACATTAGCTCAGTGACTTTCATATGGGAGATAGTTATCCATTAGTCCTTGAGTTAAAACAGAAAAGAGGGTAATTTACCACTCCCAATTTTGTAAGAATAGTCTTTCTTTTCCAAAAACAAGAAAGGGGGAGTGATGTCAGCATCACAACCACATGACCATTCCTTTATTCTTTCCCCTTAGATTTACGACTCTATGGACATCCATAACCAAAATAAAGCACCTCTCCACAGCATAGTAAGACACTCAAGATATCCATCCATCTGTGCACCCAAAATTGAGTGGTTTGGACTAAGGAGGAGGCTGCAGAGCAAGGGGAGAGGAAGTAGAGTTGGTAGCAGCAGAGGTAGTGGTAGCAGAGAAGACAGCAGAAGACTCAGCAGTTAAATAGCACAAACTTTCTGACAGAGTAGGTAGAGGGCAAAGGCAATGCATGGAGGTTTGCCTGGCCCACATTCTGCAGCTGGAAGGACCTACAGCAGTGACTGTGTGGGAAAAAAGAGAACTGAAAAAGTGAACTGAAAAAAGTGTCTCCTGTCTGTCCAAGAATTCTGGCAAGAGAACCAGCCATGGACCTCTATGAACCCCGACTAAAGGGTCTGCTCATAAGGTACAGACACATCCAAAGTTCCAAGTGCTTAATACATACTCTCTCCCACTCTGCTGTCACCGTTTACTCCCCAGCAGCTTTTTTTAATGCATATGCTCCTCAACCTTAGCAAGAGTCAGCTTTGGTAAGAGAAACCAAAAACGTATGCTAGTACCACCTTCTGGAAAATAAAAGGAAGGCTCCAAATTACCAACCTGTTGAACTGTTAGAATCAAAATAAACAAAACTTTGCCTAACTGAAAGGAATAGTCACTACTTCAAATACAGTGACAGAGGCATCTTTCATCAAACATCATGAGAAATCATGGTAACACAGAATCAAAAGAAAATGATAATTTTCCAGGAACCAAACCAAAGACACTGAATATTGCTACCTAACTGATAAGGATTTCAAAATAGCTATTATAAAGAAATTCAACAAGCTATAAGAAAGTTCATAAAGGTAATACAATGATCTCAAGAACAAAATTAACAAAAAGAAGGAGTATTTTACCAAAGAAAAAAAAAAAAAAAAAAAAAAAAAAAAAAGAAAGAAATTCTGGAGCTGAAGAACTAAAAAAATAAGATGAAAAATGCACTAAAATGCTTTAGAAATAGAGCATATTAGATGGAAGAAAAAAATAGCAAGCTGGAAGATAAGAATCTACAAATATGTGCAGTACATAGAAGAAAAAAAATAATGTAGAAATAATTTAGGGAAAACTGGGACAGGACTCAGATTTTTAAAAAATGAAAAAAACAGTACAACAGCTTTCACACTCCATTAGAAAAGCCAATATAAGAATAGTAGGTATTCCAGAAAGTGAAAAGAGGGAGAAGGAGGCAAAGTTTATTTAAAGAAAAGTAGTGAGAACTTCCTGAACCTAGAAAAGGAACTGAACGTACAAGTCCACAAAGCTAATAGACACCTTATTTTTATAAAAGATTTTATTATTTATTTATTTAATGAGAGAGAACGCACAAGCAGGGGGAGTAGCAGGAAGAGGGAGAGGGAGAGGCAGACTCCCCACTGAGCACAGAGACAGATGCAGGACTCCATCCCAGGACCCCTGGATCATGACCTGAGCCAACAGCATATGTTTAACCAACAGAGTCACCCAGGCGCCCCTAATAGGCTCCTTATCATCTCAACGTAAAAAGACTGTCTTCAAGATACATTATATTAAAACTGTGAAAAGTCAATGATAAAGAATTTTAAAAGCAGCCATGGGGGAAAAAAAGACAATAACCTACAAAGGAACCCCCAATAAGTTATCAGCAGACTTTGCAACAGAAACTCTCAGACCAAGAGAGAGTAGAGTGACATATGGGAAATATTGAAAGATTAAAAACTGTCAGCCTTGAATACTCTATTGGTAAAGTTATCCTTTAGATATGAAGGGGAAATAAAGGCTTTCCCAGACAAACAAAAGCTGACAGAAGTCACGACTATGAGACCTGCCTCACAAAACATGTTGAAAGGAGATCTTCAAGCTGAAGACACAGAATAATGGAGCTTTTTATAAGTAAATAAAGATAAGTTTCTGTCAGCAGAAAAAGGACAATTTAAGCTATGAAATGTTTTATAAACCTCATTTCAGCTGCAAAGTAAAAATTCAGAGGAGAGACATGAAACATAATAAAGGAACAAATCAGCATGGAAAGCCACTAACTTACAAAGGTAGACAGAAACAAAAGGAAAAAGAAACAATGTAGAGACACAAGCAAAAATAAAAACAAACAAATTAGAAGGCGGAAGATAAAATGACAGTAGTAATCCTTACATGTCACTAATCACCCTCAATGTCAATGGAAGGAATTTGCCACTTGAAAGGCAAAGAGTGGCTGAAAAGATTTTAAAAAAGACCCAACAATATGTTGCCTTCAAGAGACACAGCTCTAAAGGCACACCAAGTTCTTAAAGTGAAAGGATTGAAGATAATATTCCAAGAAAATAAATGCCAAAAGAAGGCAGCACTAGCTACCTTATATCAGACAAAACTGATTTCAAGACAACAAGAGTAAAAAAACATAAAGTCATTACAGGATGATAGTGTCAGTACATCAAGAAGATATAACAATTGTAAATGTATATGCTTCCAATACCCAAGCACCAAAATATGTAGAGTAAACAATAACATGTCTTAAGGGAGAAATAGATGATACAGTAATTACAGACAGTGGCTAGATCATCTGGACAGAAAATCAAAAAGTAAATGTTGGAATTGAGCCACACTTTAGAATAAATGGATTTAGTAGATATATAAAGTACATTCCATCCAATAGCAAAAGAACACACAAGTTTCTCAAGTGCACATGGAACATTCTCCAGGATAGATCAAATGATAGACCACAAAGCAGATCTTAGCGAATTTAAGAAGACTGAAATTGTACCATCTGTGTTCTCTGACTACAAGGGCATGACACTAGAAATCAAAAACAAAAGGAAAGTGAGATATCTACAAATATATGGAAACTAAATAACATACTTCCAAACAACCTTTGAGTCAAAAAAGGAATTAAAAGGGAAATTTTTAAAAATTATCTTACAACAAATAAAAGTGGAAATATAATATAAATATTGTGAAACACAGCTAAAGCAGTTCTAAGAGGAAAGTTTATAGCAATAAACACATATTATAAGAAACCTGGAAGATTTCAAATAACCTAACTTTATACTCAAGGAACTAGAAAAAGAAGATCAAATTCAGCCCAAAGTTAGCAAAAAGAAGAAAATAATAAAGATCAGAGTGAAAATAAATGAAATAGAAAACAAAACAAACAAAAGAAATAGAAAGGGTCAAAAAACTAAGAACTGTTTTTTAAAAAAGTTAAACAAAACTGATAAACCTTTAGACAGACTAAGAAAAAAATAGAAAAGACTCAAATAAAATTAGAAATGAAACAAAAGACATTACAGTAGATACTACAGAAATGCAAAAAATAACAGGAGATTACTAGGAAAAATTATATGCCAACAAATTATATAACCTAGAAGAAACTGATATATTTGTAAAACAAAATGAACAAACCCTACCAAGACTAAATCAGGAAGAAATAAAAAATCTGAACGGATTGATAACAAGAAAAGAGATTGAATTAGTAATCAAAACATTATCAACAAAGAAAACTCTGAGACCAGATGCCTTCACTGGAGTTCTACCAAACATTTAAAGAAGAATTAGTGCCAATGCGCCTCAAACTCTTCTAAAATATCAATGAGGAGGGAACACTTCTAAACTTACTGTACAAAGCCAACATTATCTTGATATCAAAACCAGATAAAGATTCCACAAGAAAATTATAGACCTATATGAATATAGATGGAAACTTTCTCAAGATATTAGCAAGCCAAATTCAAGAGTACATTTAAAAGAGTATACACCATGACCAAGTGAGATTTACCCATAGGATGCAAGAATGTTCAACATATGCATATCAATAATGTAGTACATCACATCAATAAAATGGAAAAGAAAAATCATATGATCATCTCAATAGACATAAAAATAGCATTTGACAAAATATAATATTCTCTCATGATAAAAACCCTTAGCAGATTAGATATAGAAGAAACACTTCAACGTAATAAAGGCTATATATGACAAACCTACAGCTAACATTATAGTCAATGGAGGAAAACTGAAAGTATTTCCTCTGTAATCAGGAACAAGACAAGGATGCCCACTCTCACTGCTCCTATTCAGTATAGTACTGGAAATCCTTACTAGAGCAAAGAGGCAAGACAAAGAATTTAAAGTAATTTAAATTAGAAAGGAAGAAGCAAAACTGTCACTTTTTGCTGATGATGTGATCTTATTACACATAAGGAAAAATCCAAGAGGGGAGCCTGTGTGGCTCAGTCAGTTGAGGCTCTGACTCTTGGTTTGGCTCAGGCCCTGATCTCTGGGTTCTGGGATGGAGCCCCACATCAGGCTCCACACTTGGCAGGGAGTCTGCTTGAGGATTCTCTGCCCTTCTCCCCACTTGTGGTGCATACTCTCACTTTCTCTAAAATAAATAAAAAGTTTTTTTAAAAAATCCTAAAGAGTCACTCAAAAAACTATTGGAATTAATTAATGATTTCAGTAACATGATAGGATAAAAAATCAGTAAATAGAAGTCAATTGCATTTCTCTACAGTAATAATGAAGCTTTCATAAAGAAATAAAGAAAACTATCCCATTCATAATAGCATCAAAAACAATGAAATACTTAGGAATAAATTTAACCAAGAAAGTGAAAGATCTATACAATGAAAGCTACAACACTTTGCTGAAAGAAAATGAAGAAGAAAAAAATAAGTGGAAAGACATCCCATGTTTGTGGATTAGAAAAATTAAAATTGTTAAAATTGGCCATATTACCCAAAGCCATCTACAGATTCAATATAATCTTCACCAAAATGTCAAGGACGTTTTTAATAGAAATAAAAGAAATAATCTTAAAAATTTGTGTGGAACTCCAACAGACCCCAAATCCCAAAGCAATTCTGAGTAAAAACAACAAAGCTGGAGGTATCATGCTTCCAGATTTCAAACTACTAAAAAGTCATAGCAATAAAAATAGAAAGGTACTAGCAAAACATAAACACATTGACCAGTGTAACAAAACAGAAAACCCAGAATTAAATCCCAGCATGTATGGTCAATTAATACTTGACAAAGGAACCAAAGACACCAATGAGGAAAAAGGTAGTCTCTTCAACAATGTTGCTGGGAAAACTGGAGAAACACACGCAGAACAATGAAACTGGACCCCTATTTCACACGACTCACAAAAATTAACTCAAAATAAATCGACGACTTAAACATAAGTCTGATATCATAAAACTTGAGAAGAAAACAGAAAAGAAGTTCATAGATACTGGTTTTAGCAATGATTTTTTTGAACATGGTGTCAAAAGTATAAACAATAAAGGCAAAAATCAAATAAATGGGACTACATCAAACTCAAACTCAAAAGCTTCTGCATAGCAAATACACACACACACATATGTATATATATGTACAAAATAAATAACATAAAATAAAAATTGACAAAATAAAAAGACAACCTACAGAATGGGAGAAAATTTTTGCAAACCATATATTGAATAAGGGGTTAATATCCAAAATATAGAAAGAACTCTGTCAACTTAATAACAAAAAAAATTAAACAATCTAATATAAAAAAAGGGCAAAAAAAAAACCCACTTAAATAGAAATTTTCCAGAGAAGATACAGATGGCCAACAGACACACAAAAAATGCTCATCATTACTCATCAGAAAAATGCAAATCAAATCCCCAGTGAGATATCACTTTACACCTGTTAGAATGGCTACCATCAAGAAGATAAGAAACAACAGTGCTGATGAGGATATGATGAGAAGGGGAACCTTATACATTGTTGGTGGGAATGTACATTGGTCCAACCACTACATAAAACAATATGGAGGTTCCTCAAAAAATTAAAAATAGATCTACTATCCTGTGCAGTAATTCCACTTCAAGGTATATACACAAAGGGAAAGAAAACAGGATTTTGAGAATGTGTATGCACTCCCATGCTTATTGTAGTATTATTCACAATAGCTAAGATATAGAAATAATCTAAATACCCATCAATGGATGAATGTATAAAATAAGATATGGTACATATATGCAATAGAATATAACTCAGCCATGAAAAAGGAGGTTATCCTTCCATTTGTGACAACATGGATAGACCTTGAACACATTATGCTAAGCAAGGGAAGCCAGACAAAAGAATACAAGTCCTGAATTATAATACTTATATGTGGAATAAAAAAAGTTAAATCTATAAAAAAATTAGAGAATAAAATGGTGGTTACCAGCAGATGAAGTGAGGGAGAGAAGTGATGATATTTAAGGGTACAAAATTGTAACATGTAGTAAATAAGCCATAGAGCTCCTATGCATAGTATAATGAATATAGGCAATATTATTATTATATAATGTGATAAATAATGCTACATTGGCAATCATATTACAATGTATAAATGTATCAAAGTGTAACATGCCATATACCTTAAATTTACACACTGTTACATGTCAAATTTATTCAATTAAAAAGAATGGAACAGCTACTGGAAAACAATATGGTTGTTCCTCAGGGGAAAAAAGGGGGGGACAGGAAGAAAAGTTGCATATTGTACTTTTTTCTTTTTCTTTTTTTTTTTTTAAGATTTTATTTACTTATTTGACGGAGAGATCACAAGCAGGCAGAGCAGCGGCAGAGACACAGGGGGAAGTAGGCTCCCTCCTGAGCAGAGAGCCCATGTGGGACTCAATCCCAGGACCCTAAAATCATGACCTGAGCCAAAGGCAGAGGCTTAATCCACTGAGTCACCCAGGCACCCCTGCATATTGTTCTTAAAAAACAAAAACAAAAACTTTTATTTAAATAAGGCCACCAATCAGGTGGGTTTCTGGCTCTAAGATATCCCATGAGTTATAAACCAAGAATAAAGCCTACTAATTTTCATTGGAGAAGTCAGTATTTTTTCACAACCATATAATGTCTTTTCTGCAATTTCTGCAGGATTCATATCCTCCTTTAATAGAAAAATATTTCACAACTCAATGATTATTATAGGTAACTTTTTGGCATTTTTGGAATCAATATACATTCAATTCTAATATGAAGAGTAGTAAGTCTGAGGATATACATAGTATCCTCAATTATTAAGGAGAGATTAAACATACAAATATATTTTTTCTAAAGTGTATTAAGATTACAATAGTAAAAAAAAGAGAAAATCTCTATTAAACATTATAATCAAAATGATGTTTTGTTAATTATCATGTTCTCTATATTTCAATTATTTGAAGCTTTGCTCTTTTATATCCTGTAGGGAATTAAAAACCATTAAAGCATCATCCTAAAATGCCAAAGTTCCCAATGCAATGCATAACAATCCCCAAAGCATCCTTCTGAATGAATTAGATTCACCGATTCTACTCATATACACCAAGGGAAGTTATTAAGAAAGAAGTAAACTGATGTTAGCAGTCCCTTTCTCCAGCTCCCTGGCCAAAATATAACTAGCTTTGTACATCTTAAGAATCCGACCTGGTTTACACTGACTAGGGATACAATGGGAGAGATAGGGAGGAAGAGAGTTTCTATGTTCCAGGACTATCAGGAAGCACTAAGGATAGAGGTTGAGGCTCTGAGTAGAAGAAAATTAAGCTGAGAGGCACTAAAAAGTTTAAGCTTTTCCAAAAGTTGAGGAGGAAATAAAAATTAATTATTTAGCTATATTTTAAGCAGCTTTTTCTTGAATTACTAATAATCTTTGCCTTGTATAGTTAACTCCTTGTTATTTATATATACAGGTTTACAACAGTGGAGCTACAAAACTATACTTCTTTTTTTAAAAGTCCTACTCTCCCTTTTGGAATTTATTTTAAATACCACCAACCTAATATTTATACTACCATTCTTACTCACTCTTATTTCCCCTACCCCCCATGCTATCTCTCTCTGTCTAGTCTCTCTTTGCTTGTCACTTTGTTTTAAGATCTTTCATGATGGGGCACCTGAGTGGCTCACTCAGTTAAACATCAGACTCTTGATTTTGGCTCAGGTTATGATCTCAGGATTAAATAAATTAATAGATAAATAAAATAAATTATTTTGTTATAACTTTGTTTTATATGCAGTTTTTATAAACAGTATTTAAGAGGGTTTTAATTAGTAAGCTATCTATCTAATTATGTAAGATTTAGATGGCTCAAGTTTTGAGAAATGGCCTTATCTTACGTTGATTATTTTATTTTTCTTCACTTTATTTTCACTGATTTGTTTTTTTCCCATTGTTATTTTGAAAGTTCTACTTTACTCTTTTATTTCTTTACTTGTCACCTTCCCTTTATCTGCTCTCAAAAATCACACATATTTCTCTATTATAATTTAAAACAAAATACTTATATTTCTCCCAAATAAACAAGGTTAGGTGTCTGTAATATTTTCATTGACCCCTCTCTCTCTCTATTCCTCTTCTCTCTTTTCTTCTCATTCTCTGAAACATTTAGAAAGCCTTCTTTCTCTGTATTTCCCTACCCCCTCCAACTCTTAGTTATCCAGATGTGTCACTCATCGTGGCATTTTTCTGTTTCTAAAGTCCTATTTAGCACATTTTTAGAAAAGGTACCTTTAAGTATTCCTCACTGTATATTTGCAGAATATATATTTCACCACTTACAACTGTTTCCTTTTCTTTTCATCTTTCCACATGTTAAAGTCTCATTCTGATTCATTTGTCATTTGGGTAGCATCACTGATTTATTTTCTTAAACACTGTTAATTAAATTATCTTTAGAAATTCATGTTCTACTCACTATGGCTGCAAAATAAAGCACTCCAAAACTAAAGCGACAGTACTTATTCTTCTATTGAATCTGCATTTTGGGCTAGGTTCAATAGGGACAGCCCATCTCTGCTCTGCTTGGTATTGCCTGGAGCTTATGAAAAGCTGAGGGATAAAGTAATGGAAGGCTTACTCAAATACTTATTGATTCTTGGAAGCTGACAATATGAAAACTCAAACAAGAGTCTAGAAGAGTCCCTCCTTATGCATCTTTCTCTATCCCTATGTAGACTCCCCATGTGGTCTCTTTAGAATGGCTGCTTCGGGGTAGCTGGACTTCTTAATTTCAAAGGCACATGTTCAAAAAAAAAAAAAAGATAGAAAAAAGAGAGGCCAAGCATAAGGTAAATGGCCTTTATTAATCTAGCATGAAAAACCACATAATGCCACTCTTAACCTATTATAATAATTAGAAGCAAATTCCTAAGGTTGGCCTACATTCCTACACACTCAAGGAGGGGAATTAGAGTTATCCTTAAAGAGAGAAATGCCAAAGATATTGCAGGAAAGTTTTAAATTTTCTAGAGCCTGTAGCATAATGAGGACGATGAAGAAGAAGAAGGAAGAGGAAGAGGAGGGGGAGGGTGGAGGGGAGAAGAAGATGACTGCATTTTCAGAATATCACAATCTATGCTCAGGTGCATTCAAGCCACAGGCTTAGAACCTTATTTGGCTCAGAGAAAATTACCTTCATCATGTGTTTAATTATCATCTCTGTTAAAATAAAATACAAAATGAGAACCAGACTTGAAAATTCCCCAAGCAGACAAAACTAGTTAAGCAAAACCTAATTTAGCATATCCTATAACATAAGAAAACTTACCTTGGGTTGTTTCTTGTAAATGCCTCTGGAAATGATAAACAAAACCTAAGTTGCTCTTCAAAAATGGCAGAAGATAACCACTTTGACCAATCCCCTGTCACTGGAGAAACCGCAGTCCAATAACTAATCATTATAAATATTCACACTTTCCAATATACATATAAGCTTTCCTTTAACGACACGCCTCTGAGCTTCATTTCACTGTTGCTTTGAAGACTCCCAGCTCATAAACTGTTCTATACAGAATGATATTATTAACTACAATTTTATTGAAATTTTTTAGCAGTTTCTGGACTTTAATATCACCAGAAGTTTTTGTTTTTTGTTTTTTGTTTTGTTTTTCTTTCCAGAACTATGGTCTCCTTGATCCAAATCCTATCCATATTTCTTATCTTTTCCACTATGTTGTTACCTTAACACTCCAAGATATGTTTTGCACTTGATATTTTAGACCACTTAGAACTGAAAATTTAACTCTCTTTTCCATGAATTATTTCATTGTTTATTAGGGAACTGTATTTCAGATACCAAAAATTTCCTTTTTTTAACTGTATAATTTAATCTGATTCACTGAAATAATTCTAATTTTTTTTTCAGCCTTTCATGTATCTCCCTCAATCTTATTTCACTGGATGTATATAGTTTTTTCTACCTAAATTTCCTCACTCTAACAGGTGAAACCTAAATGTGTTGTCTTTTTTCTCTGTAGATTCACAGATCTTGTTGCTCCCCTTAAATGGTGGCTAGATTTGGAAGGTGGAATGATACCTATCTCTAGGGATTGTAGTATAGATGCAGCAGATCACCCTCCTCAGGTACATGCAACAATTCACACTGTTTCCTTGTTTCCTTGTCCTCTTAGCATTTAGGCAATGAGGACATCTAGCCACCCAGGTTCTTCTTGGTCTCTTGGGAGCCAAAGAGACAAGGCACCATCATGGGGAAATGTGGGTTGATGGCAACTTTTCTCAGTGAGGATTCCATAGATCTCTCTGAACCAAACTGTTCTTGGGATTTAATTTTGTCTTTTCTTTTAGAGCATCCTCAAAACTGATATTTTTAGATGTTCAGATTGTGCTCAAATTATTTTTCTTTCTTTTCTTTGTTTTTTGTTTGTACTGAGGTTTAACTTTAAATAATAAGACAAAAACAGTACTCTTTTTGGACTTAAAACCCATTACATATCCATAAGCAAAGAATTCTTGGCACTACATACCTTCTTAGTATCTACTTTCTCAATTCCCATTTCAGGAATCTTAACTTACAGCTATGAACAAGTTACTTGGAAGTCTCAGTTTTCAGTTAAAATGACCCTGC
This sequence comes from Lontra canadensis, assembly GCF_010015895.1. Taxonomy (NCBI): domain Eukaryota; kingdom Metazoa; phylum Chordata; class Mammalia; order Carnivora; family Mustelidae; genus Lontra; species Lontra canadensis. The sequence goes on from NW_022631017.1 coordinate 15,741,606, forward strand.
ATGTTTGTAACTCAATAGTTTCCTTTAGAATGTCCAAACTAGAGTTCGTTACCTTAAAAGCTTTATTAGCATTGCATAGGCTTCTTTCTGCTGTTAGCCCAACAATTTTAACTTTTTTGCGAGTATTTTTCCCAACACACTGGCTTTAAAAGAAACCAGCCATTTTCTTTTCATGACTTAAAGTTGTATCTTGGATATGATAAAACACAGCAAATTTAGAAAAGCATACAAAGCAATGACTTCCTCATAACTGCTTAAAAATGGTTTTTACGTGAAAAATACAAATCACTCTGGGAAAACTTTTCTTCATAATTTCAAATTATGTTAGAGGCAAGTTGCAAATAGTGTCTAAAGAGAGTTGAAAAATCCAATGGTAATTTCATTTCACAAAGAACAAGCAAAAATGTAAACCTGAGATAAAAAATTAAAGGAGAATTGGAAGAGGGTCTATCAATTCCCATCCCAAAAAGTTAAGCTCATATTTGTTTCAACAAGAACAAGAACAAAACAATGATAGGAGGGAGGAAGGTCCAGCTACTGATGCATTACATGTTTGTAAATTACCTATTTCTGTCATTCAAAAGAAAGCAAGTCCAGAGGAAAATTGTGATTCAAAGCTTTACTTTTATTAAAGTATTTTATTTACTTATTAAAAGCCTTTGACAGTTGAAACAGACAGTTGTTGTTATATATAAGCCAAACCACAGGGAAGGATTTTAATATCAAGTAGGGCCAAGGCAGAGTTATTTTTCTATGGGATTCATTCCAAAATAAGAATGATAAATTATTAAAAATAATCACCTCCTTCATCCCTGGAAATAAATCTGTCTTAGCCTAGATTATGGAGAGAAGTGTCCATATACTTTGTTCATTTGTTTAAATCTTATTCTGGGATTTTATATTCACCTCTAAATGCTATGTTCCTTATTATTATTTTGCTTATTAGCTTATTTTCATAAAGGCTTAAGTAATTCATATAAAAGAGTGCTATTTGTTTCTGTTAGTTAACCACACCTTTTGAATGAAGCCTAGCAATCCAGGTCATATAAACAAATGACAGGTAAAGGCCAAAGTGTTGAATTTACAACTTAAAACAGAAACCAAACATTATCCATTTATTTAACAAGTGTTTGTTTAGCAACTATTCTGAACAACACAGTGCTGAGCATTAACAGTTCAAAACATGCTTTCTTTCAGTGAACATCATTACTGTCTGTTCTGAAGGTTAAGTTATAAGTAATGTAAAATTCAACTGTATGTCTGCAGCTTAATCATTTTAAGCATATTCCTGTGTTTAAAAACTGTTAGAGTATTATCTTTTAGGAATAAACTTTTCATTTTGGAATAAGTTCTGTGTAATAGAAAAGCTACAAAGATCGTATAGATTTTCCTTATCCTTTTTATCCAGATGTCCCTGATGCTAACCTATTACATAAACAACCACAGGTTATTTGTCAAAACTATGGAATTAATTTTAGTAGAATATTAATAACTAAATGACAGATTTTATCAATATTTCACCCATTTTTCTATCTTTTCTCTTCCAGGATTTAACCCAGGATACTGCATGTCATTTAGTCATCATGTCCCCTTAATCACCTCTAGTTTGTGACAGTTTCTTTTATCTTTCCTTCTTTTACAGGACCTTCCCACTTTGAATATTACTGTTAGGTATTTTGTAGAATGCACATCAACTTGGCTTTATGTAATGTTTCTTATGATTACATGCTGTAGAGGTAAGGTGCCCTCTTCATCCCATTTTTTCAGAGCATAGATGATATCAAAATTACTTATACTGGTAATCTTACCCTTGATCACTAGGTTAAGGTGGTATCCAATAAGTTTTAACTTTCCATACTCTATTTGACGTAAATGAGTCACTAAGTCCAGCCTATGTTCAAGGGGAGTTGAATTAAGGTCCAGCTCCTGAAGGGACTACTTTTTAAAAATTTTCTAATTATGTATTTCCATATAATATGAAAGAAAAATAGGTTGGCTTTTACTTACTATAGTATTCAGAGTCACAATATCTAGCTTATTTAATCAAGTAAGTAGAAAAACCACAAAACACCAAACCCACAATTGGTTTTGTCTTATTATTTTACTTACCATATATAAATGAATAACTATATAATTTACCATCTCAACTTTCTCTTTTGAGAGGGAATGGGTACACTATTTAGAAATCATTTTAAAAGAAGAGGTGTAAGTTGTGGGGCGCCTGGGTGGTTCAGTGGGTTAAGCCTCTGCCTTTGGCTCAGGTCATGATCTCAGGGTCCTGGGATCGAGCCCTGCATCGGTCTCTCTGTTCAGTGGGGAGCCTGCTTCTCCCTCTCTCTCTGCCTGCCTCTCTGCCTACCTCTCTGCCTATCAAATAGGCAGATCTCTGTCTGTCAAATAAATAAATAATTAAGAGGTATAAGTTGTAATATGTCCTTTCCTTACAAAAAGAACAACTACATAATTGACTGAATAGCAGATTTTTAAAAGGTTGCTGTAGAGTCACAGAAACAAGGGTTGCAAATATAAAGAGCAATAAAGGATGCTCATGGAAGCAGGCTGGGAGCATCTCAGCAGATTCAGGAGTCCAGGGTAATTCTGAGGCATTGTGGACAAGGGCCCCTCTTTGAGACATGCAGATAAATGTAGAGCAGTGGTCTCAAACTTGTATTTCCCAGGCCACGCCAAGCCTATAGATGTGTTGTTTGGCTACTGGTACTCAGAAAACACTGAATTTCTTCCTAATATTCAACCACTGAAAATTTTCACATAAAAATTCAAGACCTTTTATTTTTTTTAGTAAAAAAGTGTAGTGATATAGGGTTGCCAGTCTACTTTGATGGCTACAGTCAGCGGGACCTCGGTAGTTCATGCCCCCTTTTGTGGTTTCCAGAATGCACCATTATAGACCTTCCTTTACACTGAAGTTCAGGGTTAATGCCACTCCACCATAGGCTGCTTGCTTTATTAATTTACCAAATGGCTTCTTGTGGGATTTTGAGCTCTGATCTTTATCTGGCATTCATAAATGAATGTATTTAAGATAATAAAGCATGAGGTGACTTTGGGGTAAGTCTCTCTCACATGGACTTTATGTTAATACTCATCCTGAGGAAAAAAGATACTTTATGAGAGACTTGGTAGCCAACAGTTTAAGTTATGTTTTATCTGTCCACTGAAAGATATTTTTCACATCCACTTTTATTCTCATCTAGAGCAGTGGTTATCAACCCTAAATCTACTTGAAGTTTTTACATAAAAATATTGATGTCTGGGTTCATTAACAATGAATTAAATTAAATCAAAATTAATTAGATTAATTTTTAATTAATTAAATCAAAATATTTGGGGGTAAGACGCATGTACCAAAGTTTCCTAAAAGTTCCCAGTTTGGGGGCGCCTGGGTGGCTCAGTGGGTTAAAGCCTCTGCCTTCAGCTCAGGTCATGATCCCAGAGTCCTGGGATCAAGCCCTGCATTGGGCTCTCTGCTCAGTGGGAAGCATGCCTCCTCCTCTCTCTCTCTGCCTACTTGTCTGTCAAATAAATAAATAGAATCTTAAAAAAAAAAAAAGTTCCCAGTTTGATCTAACCTGCACCCAGTGTTGATTTTCACTAATTTAGATTCCCTCTATATTTGGAAAAAATAGAGATAATCTTTTAGAAAATTTGCTGCTACCCAGATATACCACAGCTCCAAACAAGGCAGTCTTCTCATCTGTGGGCCTGAGGGAGAATTCAAGAAGTCATTATAGCTACATACATCTTTGACATCTCACATCTTGTCCATTATCCTTATTTTTTTTCCACAATAATCTCAATATCTGTCCTATTTCTTTTCCTTTTCCTCAGGTCATCCTGCCCATCTGCCATTCACATTGCAAACTCTTCATGACTTCTATATCTCATTCAACTTCTTGATATGGTGGGTAATTCTAAATAGTCTTGTTGATGCTTTGACTTCCTGCCCTAGTTCCAAAAATGACCTTTCATTGTTCTCAGCATAATAATGATACAAAGCACATTCAGCTTCCATTAGGTTTCTTTGCACTAACATCTCTTATTTAAAAATCCAACTTTCTTTTCCCCTCAGAGATACTTTCCATCCTCTAAATTCACATTGTGTAAAAATTTTTGACTACTAGCAAATGCTTTGACTATTTTGAATATGTTCAAAAATTTAATCACTGAATGTTGGTAAACATGATCAAATTTTTAAAAATTTACATTTTAATCTATTTTTAAATGCAGAATATGCTCTTATTTATAACTTGACAGAATAATCCATTGTTTAATATCCTGTTCAATAGAAAAACAGATGGATTTTGCCCCATGGTCTTTGGTCTTTAACACATGAATAGATTCTCCCAGCCTCTAGACTCTGCAAAATATATGGTCTATCTATGAAAGAGATGGGATATCATTTTTCTTTCACCTTAAACAGTTGGAAGAATTATAGGGTCTAGCACAGGATTAACACCTCTAGTGGAGGTCATGCATGAAAATTAAAATACCATTTTTCATTATGCTGTTATACATTGCTACTAAAGCTGCAGAGAAGTTCTCATTACTTCTCTTCAAAAACATTATAAATTTTATTAATGCCAGTATCCTTCCATGAATGCCAATGCACTATCTGATATTTTTACACTCAGCATTTTTCCCTTTCCTAGAACAAAGTGCAAATGCATCAAGCCTTGACCTACGTATTATTATCCCCATCTAAGTATCCATTCTTTAGAAATTTTAATCCATAAAATATTTCTGTCCTCACTATTTTGACAAAGCCACTAGTTCAGAAATGAGTTGAGGACATCCATATACATTTTAATTTGACTACATCATGGATCAGTGGCAATCTACTTTGTACCCAATGACATCATTTCAGTTGATAGTTTCTATCCAAAGATATTGTTTTAGTTGATAATTTTAACCTAAATCCAGAACTTTTACTAATGATTCTAAGAATAGCAAAGAATCCAGGGAACTACATTTTTAAAAATTATTTTATTTATTTGATAGACAGAGATCACAAGTAGGCAAAGACACAGGCAGAGAGAGAGAGAGAGAGGAGGAGGAGAAAGCAGGCTCTCTGCTAAGCAGAGAGCCTGACACGGGGCTCGATACCAGGACTCTTGGATAGTGACCTGAACCAAAGGCAGAGGCTTTAACCCACTGAGCCACCCAGGTGCCGCCCAGGGAACTACATTTAATAGTATATTTAAATTAAACCATTATTAAACTCATAATAGTACATTAAATTAAACCATTTTAAGACTTTGGCTTTGTTTCACTCAAGGTGCCTAGGAAATAGAAAGCAATCTTTTCACATCCAATGCAGGGTATTAATTCAATATTTGCAAAAGACAGTGCCAAAAAGTATTTTTACAGTTACTTTCCCTTATCCACATTAAGGGTCTAAAGATTTGGGGTAAGAAAATAGAGATTCATTTTGAGTTCCGCCATGGGCAAAGAGCAGGGGAATGACTTTTCTTTATCTCAGGCCAAGTGAATGGGGCTCAATAAGCTCATGGAAAAAGCCTATATTGTGATCCTTAGAGCTGTAGGTCAGAGTTGACTGATAATGACTAGGAAATGAGAATCTAAAAGATAATCACTATAGCTATTCCATTGCTCTCCAAAAAGAGCACCAAGAAGGGTAGAAAGAAATCAGCAGAAAGTAACTCAGGAGGGGACTGTGGTTTGTGTAGTGCTAAAAAAAGAGATTAAAAACAAAAACAAAAACTAGGCAGATGGAATGGGAGAAGATATTTGCAAATGACATATCAGATAAAGGGCTAGTGTCCAGAATCTATAAAGAACTTAGCAAACTCAACACCCAAAGAACAAATAATCCAATCAAGAAATGGGCAGAAGACATGAACAGACATTTCTGCAAAGAAGACATCCAGATGGCCAACAGATACATGAAAAAGTGCTCCATATCACTCGGCATCAGGGAAAAACAAATCAAAACCACAATGAGATACCACCTCACACCAGTCAGAATGGCTAAAATTAACAAGTCCGGAAATGACAGATGCTGGCGAGGATGCGGAGAAAGGGGAACCCTTCTACACTGTTGGTGGGAATGCAAGCTGGTGCAACCACTCTGGAAAACAGCATGGAGGTTCCTCAAAATGTTGAAAATAGAACTACCCTATGACCCAGCAATTGCACTGCTGGGTATTTACCCTAAAGATACAAACGTAGTGATCCGAAGGGGCACGTGCACCCGAATGTTTATAGCAGCAATGTCTACGATAGCCAAACTATGGAAAGAACCTAGATGTCCATCAACAGACGAATGGATCAAGAAGATGTGGTATATATGTACAATGGAATACTATGCAGCCATCAAAAGAAATGAAATCTTGCCATTTGCGACAACGTGGATGGAACTAGAGGGTATCATGCTTAGCGAAATAAGTCAAGCGGAGAAAGACAACTATCATATGATCTCCCTGATATGAGGGAGAGGAGATGCAACATGGTGGGTTAAGGGGGTAGGAGAAGAGTAAATGAAACAAGTTGGGATTGGGAGGGAGACAAACCATAAGTGACTCTTAATCTCACAAAACAAACTGAGGGGTGCTGGGGGGGGGGGGGGGTGGGGGAGGGGGGGTGGGGTTATGGACATTGGGTAGGGTATGTGCTATGGTGAGTGCTGTGAAGTGTGTAAACCTGGAGATTCACAGACCTGTACCCCTGGGGGGAAAAAATATATATATGTTTATAAAAAATAAAATTAAAAAAAAAAAAACAACAGAATAAAGTGTACAGATTTGTTAGTAAAAAAAAAAAAAAAAACTAGGCAGATGGAGACCCTACTGACTGAGTTTACAATTAGAAATTCATATCAAGTGATAAGTCTCAATGTGTCCTTTGAAGTGCCTATTTAGAATATATGTCAAGCCCAGAGGAGCCAACGCCAGACAATTTAGTCCTGTAAAATTCATAAATGTTTCAGCCCTTATTTCCACTTCTTCTCCTCCATTGCTCCTTCCTCACTTGCATTCAGACCAAAGAAACCAGAGGCAGGCTTTTGAATGGCAAATAGAGGAGAAGCTCTCCATCTCAGGAGAGTAGTCTTTAGAAGGTCTGTGCTAGAGAAGGAGTGAAGCCATAAATTAAAAAGCTACAGGTATTTGATCATTATTCTAGACTGGACACAGTAACTACTGAACTAAAACTGTGAATAAAAATCACCAAAAGTTTTTGATTACTTAAAAATAACCAGAAATGGGGCACCTGGTAGCTCAGTTGGTTAAGCATCTCCCTTAGGCTCAGGTCATGATCTCAGGGTTCTGGGATGGAGTCCCACGTCAGGTTCTTTGCTCAGTGGGGAGTCTGCTTCTCCCTCTCACTCTCCCTCTTTAGGCTCCCTCCCCCCCCACCACTCTCTCAAATAAATAAATAGGTAAAATCTTTTAAAAAAACTCCAAATAAACAGAAATATCATGAGACTTACCCTAAGTTTCATCTAAGTTGCTGAAAAATTAACCAACTCCTTCAAGGTGAGTTTAAACCCCCAAATGGGAACCAAATTATGGTGCTTTCTGATTATTGCCACCACTCCTGCCTCTTTTGAAGAGCAGTGAAGATCATTATCTGAAACATCCTCCCCTGGGGCAAAGTCATTCATAAAAATGTGCCATAATTGGAGTCTGCTATGAGTGGCACTTCCACACTGCATTGTGACAATGGCCCAGTAGTAGGGTTGCCTGTAAAATAAAGGATTCCAGCTTAAACTTGAACTTCAGAGAAGTAAGGAATACTTACTTTCAGTATTCGTGTTTCGCAGATATGGCATGTGACATACTTATATGAAACAAAAATTCATGTTTATCTAAAACTCATATTTAACTGGTATCTTGTATCTTTATCTGACAACCTTAACAGCCTGTTTCAGTGACTGGAGAAAGGCAAGAAACAGACTTCTGAAGGTCTGCTGTTATGGAAGGTTATGAGTGATCAGGAGGTGTTTAGGAAGAGAGCAGAGATCTGAAAGTAAAATTAAAAGTGGAAAGGAGAAAATTGTGAAAAATGGTTAAAACAGATAGCACATTCCCAAAATGCAGAAGGTAAATACAGCATTATTTAAAACTAAACAGGTTTTTTTTAGAATAAAGAAGAACAGTCAATGATAGTGAAGTCCTGGGGATGATAAGACAATGTTGTCCTACATTTTCTAAAAAAAATCACTCTGCCTACAGAAATCATAGAAACAAAGGTTTTCCTAGACCTTTGATAGATTACCCCTGTCAGTATTCTGTTTTTCACTGTCTCTCAATGTCATGCTTACTCTTCCTTGTTTTTTGAACTGTGAATTTTATGCAACTAAAGTTTAGCTTGTGATTCTCTGTAACCACTATTTTATGCTTTTTTGTAGAGTTATACAGGTATCCATTCTCCCAAGATTTTTTTAGTTAAGTTTCTTTCAATTAAATTTTTTGTTCCCATATGCACCTTAACTTATCCTTATGAACTTTATAAAATTACAGGCACACTGCCATTTTGTAAATTATGTTTCTATTAAATAAGTAAAGCTACCAGAAAACAAACTTGCAATCAAAATTGAAATTTAATATTTAAATCATGTTACTTTGATTTATATTCAAGCACATATTTCTTTATCAGTGCACCTGTAAATCAACATTATGGAGATAGCTATCCAAGTGTAAGAACAACTGAATATGTATAAGCCAAACCGTATTTGTAAATATGTAGATTGAGGTAGTAAACACCTCTAATACCAGTTAGAAATCTGTCACTCACTATATATAGGGCAGGAAGTGAACAGCAGATTTTTAGTAAATAGCTTAAGAATCTTAAAAATATCAGTGGTCCAAGAAAAGTTTGTGTTCCACACTGATAGGCTGGGTGGAGTTTTTTATTATACATGTAGTATAGAAACATGCATGTCATGTCTTTCATAAATCCACATACATCCATATTTACAATATGTGGTAAACCAGGAATAACCATTATTGATACTTAAAAGGTTCTGAAAAATCAGTGCTACATAACTGTATTTTTAGGATATCATCCAAGAGCACTGTCTTTTTAATTTTTTCATATGAAAATCAAAATAAATGTATTTTTAGTATACTGGTTAAATGTATTTTTAGTATACTGACCCATGACAAATAATAGCTTAGTATATTTTATTTCTAGGATAGCATTATCTTGGAATTATCTGTACACAGCTGATACCGGGCTCAAAAAAAAAAATTCTTGGCTAATGAGCTAACGATAGTCAAGCCTATGTCTGTCACTCCTGACTCATACTCAGGCTCATCTCTACCAGCCAGTCATTGGGCCCCTTCTGTCAATCTGATGACTCTCTTTTCACAAAGGACTTGAAAACCTCTAAGTCAACTGCATGGTTCATGATCTCATAATGCTGAATTGCACCATGTTCCCAAAGAAACATCAAGAAAGCTCTTTTCATTAGCTTTAAACTATTTTATTAGAAAACAATGACTATCGGTGTGCCTGGGTGGCTCAGTGGGTTAAAGCCTCTGCCTTCGGCTCAGGTCATGATCCCAGGGTCCTGGGATTGAGCCCTCCATGGGCTCTCTGCTCAGCAGGGAGCCTGCCTCCTCCTCTCTCTCTGCCTTCCTCTTTGCCTACTTCTGATCTCTGTCTGCCAAATAAATAAATAAAATCTTAAAAAAAAAAAAAAAGAAAACAATGACTATCTACAATGAAGAATATCATGATGAAATGACAAATGTTTCCTTTCAAATATAGAACACCATACACTTGAGTACAAAGGGTGGTATGGGGGGTATATACCAAGGGAGTATAAAGAGAGCAATCAGGAAGATAAACTGCATCTTGGTTTATCTTTAGATTGTATTTGCTTGTTATAATCAGCATATTTTAATTTTAATTAAATAATTAAGAAAATCAGACATAAAAAAATACAGAAAAGAATAAAAGAAGCAGGGAATTTCCTTGGTCTGAGAGTCCTCTATTACAAGAAAACCTGAAAAGAGTTGCAGAAACTTAGTGAAGTACAAGGTTTTCTCAATTAAATAAAAAAAAGAATTTCTAGAGGAACTTGTTAGGGTAGCAAGGCTTAGATAATCTGGATATCACTTCCTTACAATGTTTATATTTTTAAATCCCAAAAATGATACATAAAATTCAAAATTTGCTCTGCTAAAATATTTAAAAATATCTATTTTTCAGTTGCATATCTTAATGTATTCCAAGGGAAGACTCTTTTGCTAATTAGTATGACTGCCTGGATTCAATAACATTCATACATATTATTACCTAAAGGTAAAAAAGTTTTTTGTGTATTATTTTATAAATATTCTCTGACTACTACTGAAAATATCAGGGTTTTGTATCTATGCATTTTATCTAAGAAACCTTGATCTTCGAGACCTTGATGATACAAACAATGTTGAGACTTCTGCTTTCTTTCTTTTTTTTTTTTTTAATTTAACATCTTCATATGAAAATGTTTCTGTTTTGATTCAGGATGAGGATGGGATTAAATGATTTTTAATTTTATATATTGTAGCTTGACTTAGAGCACATTTAATATATACTGACATAATCCTTTCTTCTCTTTTCTATGCTTTGGCATGAACTAGGAATTGCACAACACTTTTCTAAAATACAATATTGTTTGCCTCTCATCCTAATGTACAACAGCCTAGATTACTGAGGATCATGTATTCTGGTGGTCTGAACACTAAATCTGAGTCTGATTCATTGTAAGCCAGTTGGTGTTTAATCTTAAAAAAAAAAAAAAAAAACACAAAAAACAAACCTAACTTGTGTAAGATAAATTTCAATATATGAAATGGATCTGTGATCTCACTCCTTGCAAAAGTTCACTAAGTGACATTCACAAGAATGTTCACAGAAGTAATATTTGCAACAGAAAACATTGGAGAAAAATGTATTTCATATACATTAAATGTATATATAAAACTTCATAATAATGACATATTTTATAATACTAAAAATGAAAGTCTGACAATCAGCACATTTAGAATTGAGTAACTGAAATATATATTTCTCTAACATCACCTTTCTTTCTGACTTTTAGAAAAAATTCTCTTCTGGTATTCACAATAGCCCTTTAGGTAAATGAAATTCTCTTAAGCTGTCAAGTATCCCTGGTTGGATATATTGGATCACTTCCAATAAATCAAATATGTTAATTTAATACTTCGCCAGTAAAGTTCACAAAAAAAAATTCTTATTTAAAAACACTAACTTGTTTAGGGTAAAAAAGTTTTCCTGAATATAAAATACACTAAAGAAATTAAGATAATTATAAAACTTTTATCTGGGGCTTCTTGAATCAGCAAGATGGTTACAAGGTACTATGTATAAATCACTTCAATTTGTCTTTCCAGATAAGCTTTATTTATTTTTATTTATTTATTTATTTATTTTTGAGAGAGAGAGAGAGAGAGCAAATGAGAATGCAAGGAGCAGTGCAGAGAGAGAGAGATACTTTCAAGCAGTCTCCATGCCCATGTGGGGGCTCCATCTCAGGAAACTGAGATCATGATCTGAGCAAAAATCAAGAGTCAGACGCTTAACCAACTGAGCTGCTCAAGCATCTCATTTCCAGATAAGAATTTTTACATCAAGCTGGAAAAAAAACTTTTTTTTTTTCAAAAGGTTTTGAAAAACTTTTTTCAAACTAGTATTCCATGGAATCTGATCCACAAGATATTCTGTCTAAAAATGTATTCTGTGGCAAAATCACTTTGGGGAAGATGCACGCTTAGATTCCCCCCATTTGGATATTTGCTATCACTAGAAGCGTACTTAAGTTTCTATTGTAAGTAAATGAATTTAATTTAGAATTTTCCAAGTCTTTTTAAACATAAGCTCTTTCTCCCTTGCAAAAGGCAAGATTTTAGGGGAAATGGTAATTGAGTCTTAACAGTCTTGAAGGGTAAAGAATATCAAGGGTAGCATTTCAGAAGGAACTGTCCTACAAAGAGGTATGATAATGTCACTGTGATTCAGTAAACAGCAATCAATTCAATGCAGCTTGAGCAGAGAGGTTGTGTGTGTGTGTGTGTGTGTGTGTGTGTGTGTATGGAAAGTTGTCACAAATGAAAAAGCTGTTAGAGATGAGGTTCTTTCATTGAGGGACCTTATATATCACATTCATGACAACTGATTCATCCTGTAAATAGTTAAGAGCTAGTAAAGGAGCTGCCAGTTATTTTCATGCTCTATCTGTATGTTAGGACAATTGTCCCAACAACATGTAATACAGATCAGAAGATGATACTGGAGGTAGAGACACTAGTTTGGAGGCTATTATCCTTACAGCAACTAAGCTCAGTTACTAATTTATGAGAACAGAAATAGAGAAATTGAAAGATATTCAAAGAAGTTAAAAGAAAAATATTGCTGAACCTCATGTCCACTTCTCAGTAAAGCAGTAGTCAAGGTTATCTGGACTGTGAAGAAAGTCAAGATAGAATCACAGCTAGTGATGGGTCTTTCAAGAGGTTACCTGTATACGTTATTTTAAAATTTTGCCTACTAGTTTAAAAATTGATTTAAAAATTAAAAAAGCAATTCTTACTTAGGTGTTAATTTCTGGATAAAAGATAAATCTGCTTAGATAATTATCAGGTATACTTATCATGAGATCAAGTTAAACTTTTTTTCTGACAAGTTTTTAATTTTTTCATACCAAATATTTTCATCTCATTATTGTGTTAAAACATCTTTGTGTACTTACTGATTAGCTATAGTCTCAAGTTTAAAAGTTCACTAGACTCAGGGTGTCTGGATGGCATAGTTAAAGTGTCTTAACTCTTGGTTTCAGCTTGAGCTGTGATCTCAGGGTCCTGATCACAAGGTCATGAGTTTGACCCCTGCAGTGGGCTCTGTGCTCAGCACAGAGTCTGCTTAACTTTCTCTCTCTCCTTCTCTGCCCCTCTCCTCAGTGTGTGTGTTCCTTCTATCTCTAACTCTCTCAATGTCTCTAAAATAGATCAGTAAATCTTAAAATTTTACTTGTATTCAACACTTTATCTTATTTCTCTATCTTGGTTTATCTGTGCACAAAGTGATTAGCTACCTTGATTATAAGAAAATCAGATCTTAATTATCCACCATGAAAAAGGAAATAACATGGAACTTTGGCTCTAAAATAACAAAAATAACCATACTATTTTGTATATATTTCCACCAATATGAATTGTTTCTTGGCAGAACTACTAACAAGTAAACATGTATTAAGTTTTCCCCCCAATTTAATAGAAACAAGCAACCTAAAATGTAAGATGCCTTTGAAAGCCACATTTCTGATGATCAGTCCAAGGCTAGAAACAAACAGACAATACCTCTGAAATGATTGGGTTCTAAATATCCAATATTGCTCCATTTATAGTGAGAAGTTATACCATTTTGCTTTCACACTTGAGAACTGCAGGAGAAGAGTAGTGAAAGAATATAAATTGATCTTCACTTAACCTATCCATAGAGCCAGCTTCTTTAATTTGAAATATTCATAGAATATGTGTGCAATAACCATGGCTAGCCCTAATGTATTTCAAGAGATACAGCTACTTATTAAGTGCACAGAATTCTGCCAGTCTACTCTGTTTGAAAGTAGGTCATAATTAAAATGTAATCACTTACTTTCACTGGAATTTCTGCTTAAGCTTAAGAGTCAGAATTAAACAAAATTATATTAAGAAGTACTTCTATAACAGCAGGAGAAATTTGTCTTCCTTTTGAACTGACTTCTAGTTTACTCTTCAGTATCATTTTTTTCCATGGCTGTTTTTCTTATTAACCAAAAATATGGTATAAGAGTCACAGAGTTCCATGAGTCATTTAGGCATGGATGTTACTTATGCCCATTTTCAGGCACTTTCTATTAAGGTTTTTCCTTGTAAAAATTAATAATGCTTTAACCTAATTTACATTAGTTTTGAAAGACATTTGGCCATTGACAGTAGAATAACGCATATACAGCTTGGAGGAATGAATCTGAGGAAAATTGAAAGAATAATTAAAATTTGAATATTTTTTACTCAATCAGCTCCCAGACATCTAAATAAAATCATATGCAAATGCTTTTAAGTTAGATTTTATAATATATAAACAGAAAAACTATAAGATTAACTTTTAATCCAAGTAATAGCTATGCAGTACAACCTAAATCTTGTGAAAAAAAACAACTTCGTGAACTTCCCTATCTTAATTTCAGGAAACTTATTCACTAAGAGAATAGGATTCCTATTTAACTAATTAATTAATTTTGATTCCTTTTTATTTTGTAAGAAATTTCTATCTTACTAGGATTATAATATCTATTAATACAAAATCTGTAGTCATCAACCAAGATAGAGTAACAAGTACTAAAGTTTTCCTTCCATCCTAAACAACTTTAAAAACAATATATATGGGGGCACCTGGCTGCCTCAGTTTTCTTTAAAAACGAAACAAGAAAAACTCAAAATGTATGCATATAACAATGTGCATATAACAATATGTATAAAACAATGGTTTTCAGATAGCACAGCACTGATTCTTGAAAGAAGGATAGCAAACAAGGTGAGCCACAAAAATCACAGCAGCTTATTGATGGTAATGAAGGCAATGTCTTCATTGGCTGACTGTCAATGGCTGAATGTCAGGCTGAGTGAAATGCAACAGAGCCTAATGGTTTAGCTAAATTTAAAAAGCAAAAACTAAAGAATACTCAGTTCAGAATTGAGCTAGTTTCTTGCTCTGTATAAATGAGCTCGCTTGGGGACTTTTATTAAAGTGGTTGTTAGAATTAATGATCAAAGAGCAGTTTGCTGGCCTCTGGGTGTTGAATACTTGAACTTGGATTAACATAAGACTCACAATGAGTACTTACTCTAATTCAACTGAGAACATCACAGAAGGAATAAACATTCAATCTATGGAATTGAGTTAAAGGAAGAAAATACCATATTTATAATAAAAATGGGTACTATGTCATCTCATCTCTTGATCTGAAATGGAGTGTGCCCACTGAAACAACAGAAATGTCAGTGCAGCCTGTCTGGTGGTTCCTGGAGTTAGTGGAATATCTGAAAATCTGTGACCACACAATGGTCATAATAGTATTCCAAACAACAGAAATGGAGGCACCTGGGTGGCACAGTGGGTTAAGTGTCAGACTTGATTTTGGCTCAGGTCGTGATCTCAGGTTGTGAGATTGAGCTCCCACCCCCAATTGGGCTCCACATCTGCTTAAGACTCTCTCCCTCTCCCTCTGTCCCTCCCTTTCTGTGCTCTCTCTCTCAGTTAAATAATTAAATATTTAAAAAAAGAAAGAAAGCTAGAAAGAAAAATTTATAAAATTTTATTTATGTATAAATTTATAAAAATTCTAGCTTTCTGCTATTTTAAATATCAATCAGTTGAACTACCTTCTCCAAATTCCCTATTATGATTGTATAATATGGGTAATATCAGCTCTAAAATCCCGTCAGGATCACCATATGATTAGAAAATATGGGACGCCGGGAATGTTTCCTGCAGATTCTTTACTTAGAGGAGTATTACGTCTCTGTCATATTTGGGATGTACATATAGCAATCTGGTCTTGTAGTGGTATGAGGATGGTTCTCTTTGTGTGGATAAATAAGTGTGTTTGCTGGGGCTCTTAGACTTCATTTGAAGCAAGTAAATTACTGGTATTTGTGGGATAAATATAATTCTGAAAAAAAAAATTTTAAATAATTTGGATTGCCAGAAGAAAAAACAGTAAGGAAAATGAAAGAAAAATGTGATCATTAAAAACTCTGTGTCTTTCATAGACCCCTCTGCCTTCTTTCTCAACTGCACCTGTTCCTTCTCTTCACCTGTATCTCTTTATCCCCTCAGACGGACTTCGCTGATCAGTGAGATGATGATCTTTAAGCAGATGGTTTACTCCATTAGTGGATTTCTCTGTAAAGAAGAATGAGGGTGCTACTTCTTTGGCTGGTAATGAGTTACCTATTCTGTTTAAGGCATAGCGGTATGTGCCTTGTGGCCCAGTCCAAGTCCACTTCAGGTCTTAGCCCAATTCTACCTTCAAGAGGCCCTTATGATGCACACATCATGAAGATAGTAAAGCAGACATGATAAAGAGAACCCCAATTAGAAAAAAATTGAGAATTACAGAAAAGATTACATCCTTATGTAAAGACAATAGGATAGAGAGAATAGCTGTACTAATCACTTGGAAAAAGAGACAAACTGATGTTAAGCTATTGAACAAAGGGAAACCAAAGTGTAACATAATTTATCATATCTCAATGTGAGGAAAACCAGGCTTCCAATTTGTATTACCTTTAAAAAGTTACCCAGGACTCCCAGTCATCTACATACCTTCCATGCCAGCTGATATTACTCATTTAAGGGCTTCTTTTCCCAGTGCCCCAGAACTTTGCTTAAGTACTGCCAAGCATGTTTCCAATTTGCAACACCAAGCATGGAGAGGTGCAATAGCTCATTCATGGAGTTCTGATAACAGTAAAGTTTTATCCTTTGATGGAGTAAGTATGTCAGGGTCCAGATTACCACATCAAAGAATATAGACAGTGACCAAGGGAAACTGATTATCCATTATCCTCCATAACTATAGAAAAAAAACTATCTCCATTATTTTTTATAATAACAGAGTAAATGTAGCTAATATGCATCTAAGTAGTCAAGTAAATGTAATTAATATGCATCTAAGTAGTAAATCAGACAGAATTATTTTGAAAACTCATTTGGTTGGAAAGATAGTGTAGAAAAGAAAAAAAAGTCTTATTAGCAGACAAACAGAAATCTGGCATTTACAAACAGAAACTGTAAAAAAAAATTTAACATCACTTGATTACTTTGAGATGTAAGTTTTCTGCAGGCCCAGTATAGATCAACAAAATGAAATGGAGATTTGGTAGACTATTATTAATAGTGTAAATAAATAGTATGAATACTGATTTCTATTATATGAAAAAAATGTTCTTTGCAGAGGTTAGTCTTCAATACCTAAAATAATTAGAGATATGTAAATTAAACAGTGGAAGCTAAATTTATACCTTTCAATGGATGTTTTGTAATACGACTTTGACACTAGATGATGGCAGTAGATGTTTTTGTGTTTTGCATTTGGGAAAAATTGTTGTAAAAGACAAAATAATTACCAAAGCATATAAATTGTCATATAAATATGATACTACTTATGTGATTGACTGAAACTTAGCAGAAATTTATTAGACCTTGCAAGGAACTCTCTTAATTAAAAATTTTTTATTATTAGTCTCTAGAGTTAAACTAGTCTTTAAAATTAGATTAGAGGATACATCATAAGGAAACCACCAAATAATATTTAGATCACTAATCATTTGAAAATGTTAGCAATAATGACACAACAATTTGTAAATATTAATCTGTGACTAAGAAAATATTTATGTATTGTTAACCAGCAATCTGATTTAAATCTTCAACAAAATATTAGCAAACGGAATTCAACAATGTGTTAAAAGGATCATACACCACAATCAAATGAAATTTATTTAAAGTAAAAAAGGATGGCTCAAAATCTGCAAATCAATCAATGTGATACAGCACATTAACAAAATGAAAGATTAAAAAAAGTTAAAAATCATAGGATCATCTCTATATGCAGAAGGATTTGACAAAATTCAACATCCACTTACAATAAAAACTCTCAATTAAGTGGGTATAGAAGGAATGTACTGGGGCACCTGATCTTTCAGTCAGTTGAGCATCCAACTCTTGATTTCAGGTCAGGTCATATCTCAGGGTTGTGAGATCAGCCCTGCATTGGGCACCACATTGTGTGTAGAGCCTGCTTGGTGTGCTCTCTCTCTCTCTCTCTTTGCCTTTCCCTACCATGCACACTCTTCCAATCTCTCTCTCTCTCAAAAAAAAAAAAAAAAAAAAAAAGACTGCACCTCAACATAATAAAGGTCATATATGACAAATTCATAGCTAACATCAATTAGATAAGAAAAAGAAATAAAAGGCATCTAAATTGGAAAGGAAGATATAAAACTGTCCCTATCTGCATAAGACATGATACTATCTACTATATACAGAACCCTAAAAACCCCACCAAATAATATATAATATACATATATAGAATTAATAAATGAATTCAGTAAAGTCAAAGGATATAAAATTAACATACAGGAATTGATTGCATTTCTATACACTAATAATGAGCTATCAGAAAAAGAAATTAAGAAAATCTCACAAGTGCATCAAAAGGAACAAAATACCTAAAAATAAATTTTTTTTTTCCTTAAAATTTATTTGATAGAGATCACAAGTAGGCAGAGAGGCACGCAGAGAGAGAGAGAGGAAGGGAAGCAGGCTCCCTGCCAAGCAGAGAGCCTGATGCAGGGCTTGATCCCAGAACCCTGGGATCATGACCTGAGCCGAAGGCAGAGGCTTTAACCCACTGAGCCACCCAGGCGCCCCCCTAAAAATAAATTTAACAAAGAAGGTGAAAGACCTGTACTCTGAAAACTATGAGACATTGATAAAAGAAACTGAAGATGACATAAATAAATGAAAAGATTTTCTGTGTTCATGGATTAGAGGAATTACTATTGTTAAACAATCCGTACTCCACAGCAATCTGCAGATTTAATGAAATCCCCAGGAAAATACCAATGGCTTTTTTTCACAGACAGAACAAGTAAACATAACATTTGCATAAAACCACAAAAGACCCTAAATAGGCAAAGTAATCTTGTGATAGAAGAACAAAGCCGGAGGTAACTTACTCCCTGATTTCAAAAAAAGCCAAAGTAATCAAAATAATTACTTTGTACAGACATATAGGTTAAGGGAACAAAACAAAAAAACAGGAGAGAGCCCAGAAATAAGCTCATGCATACCTGGGCAATTAACCTATTACAAAGGAGGTAAGAATATACAATGGGGAAAAGACAGTCTCTTCTATAAATGTGGAGTTACACATAAAAGAATGAAACCTGACCCCTATTTTATACCATATACAAAATAAATTCAAAATGGAAAGACTTAAATATAAGACCTGAAACCATAAAACTCCCAGCAGAGAATATGGGCTGTAAGGTCTTCAACAACAGTCTTAGCAATATTTCTTTTGTACCAGTCACCTCAGGCAAAGGCAACAAAAACAAAAATAAACAAATGAGATTATATCAAACTAAAATATTTTTACACAGTGAAAAAAAAATCAACAACACAAAGATGCACCCTACTGAATGGGAGAAAATATTTGGAAATCATACATCCAGAAAGGAGTTAATATCTGAAATTTATATATTTCAGATATCTAAAATATCTAAATATGTAACTTACAGAATTAATACAATAAGAACAAACAACCTGATTAAAAAATGAACAATGAGCTTGAAAAATTTTTTCCAAAAGACATACCGATGATCAACAAGCACATAAAAGTTGCTCAATGTCACTAATCATCAGGGAAATGCAAATCAAAACCACAATGAAGTATCACCTCATAGCTATCAGACTGGGTATTACCAAAAAGACAAAAAATAATGAGTGTCGACAATAATGTGGAGAAAAGGGAACTTTTGTATGCTTAGTGAGAAGTAAATTGGCACAGCCACTGTGGGAAACGATATGAAGTTTCTTCAAAACATTTTAAATAGAACTCCTATATAATCCAGCTATTCCAGCTGTGGGTGTTTATCTAAAGGAAACAAACCATCAATTTGAAGAGACATATGCATCCCTTGTTCATTGTAGCATTAGTTAAAATGGCCAAAATATGGAGGTAACCTAGGTGTCCACCCATAAATGAATGGATAAAGATGTGAGGGGTGTGTGTGTGTGTGTGTGTGTTGTGTGCATTAACCATCCACAAAAAAAGAATAAAATATTGATGGACCTAGAGGGTATTATGCTAATGAAATATCAGACAGACAAAGAGAAATACCATATGATTCCTTTATATGTGGAATCTTAAAAAGAAGGCAAACAAAACATAAACGGACCCAAAGACATGGGAAACAAACTGTGGGGTAGGGTTCAGTGTGGGTTAAATAAGTGAAGGGGATTAAAGGATACAAACTTCACGTTATAAAATGATTAAGTCATGGGATGTAAAGTACAACCTAGAGAATATAATCAGTAATATTGTAATGATGTATGGTGACAGATGGTAGCTAGCCTTGTTATGGATATCATTTAGCAATATATAAAATATGTCAGATCACTATCATGTACATCTTAAACTAATAGGCTATGGTATGTCAATTACAACTCAATTTAAAAAATAATTTGACTTAAACATACACCATTGGTATGATATATTCAAAGGTTATTCCTCCAAGGCAAATAATGTACTTTTTAAAAAAGAAATTAAGTAATTCTGTTATTTTACAGTAATTCTGATCATTACTATGCTTTGCTATGGATTTACTGGATATTTAGATAGCTGCAACATTCCTAAAGACTTAGTAATGATCTCCTTGAAATGTAATCATCAAGAAAGATAGTGTCCCTAGTCCCAGTTTCTGTGGGCAGATAGGAGCCTAATTTCCAAAGAAGCCTAGCTCCAAGTTTTAAAATTACCTCTTGTCATAAAGATATGAGAAGTTTATTTTTTCTTTGGATAAACGAATTAGCTAGCACAAGTGGTCACTCCAACTGACAAGTAAATTGAGGGTAAACTGTATTTGATAATCAGTGCTATTGAGTCCTCTTATCTGAGGACTAGTTATTGTTTATCTTGAGAGCTTCTATATAATAGATTGTATCTGCTTAGCTATATAAAAGGTGACATTTCTTTCTGTCTATATTTGCAATTTCTTAGCAGATTGTCTTAGATGTGCATAACATTCTCGTTCAAT
This sequence comes from Lontra canadensis, assembly GCF_010015895.1. Taxonomy (NCBI): domain Eukaryota; kingdom Metazoa; phylum Chordata; class Mammalia; order Carnivora; family Mustelidae; genus Lontra; species Lontra canadensis. Next base: position 15,762,461 of record NW_022631017.1, read on the forward strand.
TCTTTTTTTTTTAAGATTTTTATTTATTTTATTTGACAGACAGAGATCACAAGTAGGCAGAGAGGCAGGCAGAGAGAGAGGAGGAAGCAGGCTCCCTGCCGAGCAAAGAGTCCAATGCGGAGCTCAATCCCAGGACCCTGAGATCATGACCTGAGCCAAAGGCAGAGGCTTTAACCCTCTGAGCCACCCAGGTGCCCCTGGCTCAATTCTTATATAATAATAAGACTGTTCTCTCTCTTCAACCTTTGTAAAGCAGTTTTATGGATTGTAAGGAGATGCCTTTTTAAATTATATTTTGCCTACACCTCCAAATATTTAGATATTAAACAACTCCTAAATAATCTATGGGCAAAATATGACATCACTGATGAACTTAGAAAATAAATCTAATTGAATAATAATGAAAAGACTCCATAATAAAACCTGTGAGTTACAGCTAAAGCAGTGCTCAGGGTGAAATTCATAGCTTCAAATGCTTGTATTACAAAAGAAAAAAAATGTTTAAAGTTAATGATCTAAGTTGTCATCTTATAATTAGAAAAATGTGAGCAACTTAACTACAAAGTGAGTAGAAAGAAAGAAAATGAAATAGCATAGAAGGAATGATGTCAATGAAGTAAAAAATAGGACATTAGAGAAAATAACGAAGCCTAAAGTTGGTTCTTTATAAATTTGTAAACACTTGGCAAAACTACTCAAAGAATGAGAGAAAAAGCAAATTAACAATATGAGGAATAAGAGGAGACTAAACTAAGGATTCTGTAGACATTAAAAGACGACAAAGGAATTACAGAAACTTTTTGCCAAAATGTTTGGCAACTTAATATGAAATGGACAAATTTAAAAAAAATCACACCTCTCCAAAACGCACATAAAAGAAAATAGAAAGCCAAGAATTGTTCTCTATTTTAAAATTTAAGTTTATTATAAGAAGAAATCATCTCATAAAGAAAATTCTAAGCCAAGATGGATTAATGAGTGAATCTTACTGAAATTGAAGAAAGGATAATACCAATATTAATTAAACAAGCTTTTCAGTAAACAGAGACCACTATAACCCGAATACCAAAATCTTTGTCACTAAAAGAAAATAAAATTACAGACAAATATTACTTTATAATATATCTTTAAAATTGCTTTATAAAATCTTATTAGCAAAACAAAATCCAAATACATAAAAAGATAATACATAACCAAACAGAGACTATATCAGGAATGAAAGGCCAATTTAATATCACAAATGCAATAAATGTAATTCACTATATTAATAACTAAAAAAGAAAAAAATATTTTCTCCATACAGAGAAAGCATTTTTTCTTAAGATTTATTTATTTATTTATTTATTTGAGAGTGAGTGAAAGTGAGAGCACAAATGGGAGGGGCAGAGGAAGAGGGAGAATCTCAAGCAGACTCCACACTTGCATGGAGCCTGATACAGGGCCTGATCTTATTACTATGAGATAACAACCTGAGCTAAACCAAGAGTTGGACACTCAAATGAATGCACCACCCAGGCACCCCTCAGAGAAAGCATTTTAACAAAACTTTGCAAAGCAGGAATTGAAGTAAACTTCCTCAATAGGATAAAAAGAAATGGAAAGATCTTAATTAACATCTAAACAAAAGACATTTTATACACTTGCATTGTAATATCTAGAACAAGACAAGGATGTAACTTTTCACCAATTAATTGCAACATTTTATTTTACAGGAGGTTCTAGACAATGCAATAAGACAAGAAAAGTAATAAAACCACAAAGATTTAAAAAATAAAACTATTCAGAGAAGACAAATCATATCTATGTAAAATTATCAAACTACTTACAAAGCAACTACTAGAAAATAAGTGAATTTTGCAATGTCACAGGTTACAAAGTTAATATACAAAATGCATATTAAAACCAGAGTGAAATACCATTACACAAACACTAGGATTGCTAAGATGAAAGAGACTGATCCATCCAAATGTTGGAGGAATATAGAGCAACTGAAGATCTCATATGTTTCTAGTGGGAATACAAAATGGCACAATCATTTTGGAAAAAGGTTTTGCAACTTCTTAAAACTTAAGCATACATCTACAATAAGACCCAGAAATTCCATCCCTAGACATTCGCTGAAGACAAGTGAAAACATATGTCTACAAAAATAGACTTATACAAGAACTATTTTATCATCACAATAATCCTGAATTATTTAAGCACTGATTTAATTATTTGGAAAAAATGAGGTGGGCCAGAACACTTCATCTTTTATTCAACAGTAAATCCTTATCTATTAAAAACCAGCTGTTGCAGAGGACAAAGTTCCTACCTTGACCTAGACATAACAGTTCTGAAGGTAGTCTGGGCTCTAATCTCAATTTAAAGGTTTATATTACAAAGATCTTTCTAAATTCATAATTATAAATCCCTTTTAGTTTGGTCTATATGTGTTAATTCTAATTTTCTGAATTTATTTCATTATCCAAAATGTAAAAAGAAAACATATTCTTTTGAAAACAAAAGCATAAAAAAATAATAAAAATGAAAGGAGAAAGATATGGCTAATGCTCTATTTTATGTATTTATTTTTTAAGATTTTATTTATTTATTTGACAGAAAGAGACACAGTAAGAGAGGGAACACAAGCAGGGGGAGTGGGAGAAAGAGAGGCAGGCTTCCCACTGAGCAGAGAGCCTGATGCAGGGCTTAATCCCAGGACCCTGGGATCAAACCTAAGCAGAAGCCAGATGCTTAATGACTGAGCCAACCAGGTGCCCCAATTATACTCTATTTTAAATGTCCATTGTCTCCGCCACAAATTTGCAAAGATTTTATTCTATTTTTCCTTCTAGAAAAAAAGTGGTCATAATAGTTGGAGAGATAATTATGTTTTCCAAAATATTCTCTAGAGAGTGAGTATTCTGCTCTTGGTCACAGCTCTTGGAGCTGTGGATAATTTTCTAGGAGTGATGATGACACATTGCTGCACTAGATTATGCTGGCCTGGCAGTCTCCATTTAAGTAATTCAATGTGTGTCATTTTCATTCAGAGGAGTGACAATGTTTCCTCTCTCCCTCAGCCAAAAGCTTCCTCAGGAGGGAGCTACTTCTGACCTGCCGGAGGTTTGGCAGCTTTAGGCACTCCCTCGGGTATTGTCTAATGAACTCATTGTGACAACTGATATTTAACGGTCACATAATAATCAATTTAGAACTGTGTTACAAGTCATATACTTGCTGGGTAGAGGTAAAGCAAACACACCTCTGCCATTCATCATAATCTTAAACTTGGGTGAATAGCTCTTCATTCCGTTAATTATTTACATCAGGGAAAAGATGGATGGGCTATTTGAAGCTCAAATTAGTTAATTTTCTCAGAGGTTCAAGCTCTTTTTTTCCCCAAAAAAGAAGAAATTAACACTTTTTAAGAGCCTATCCCCATTGCTAAGTGCTTAACAGAAATCAACTCATCAAATTGTCCCTTTACATATATAGAAACACACTCGATAAATTTAACATTACCCAAGATCATGCAACTAATAGATAATGGAGTCCAGAAATTAAATCCAGGGCTATTTCATCTTGAAAGTTTTCAATACCCTCTATTGCCCTTAAACAACATGGAAAAGAACATCTTCATGAAAGAGGCAAAGAGCAAAGACTCTAAAAGAAAAACACACATTTGGAAAAATAAAAAAATATGTCAGTGAGTCGGTGTAGAAATGTTTATTCTAAGTCTTTTCTTTATACAAGTTCAATAGAGCCTAATCTTTGTTACCTACAAAAATGAGCAAGTGGAAAGCACACGAATTTAGAGACTAAGATGCATCTCTTCAAAATGGAAAAGTTACAGTAAAAAAAAAAGAAAGAAATGTGCAAACAGTTCAAACTTAAGAGCAGAAAACATTACATTATAAAACTAAAAAGAAAAGATAACCTCTAAAAAATTTGCTAACAAGGCTGTATAAGCATCAAAAATATTTATCTATAGTGAGCATTCTAGATCTAGTATGCTAGTGACAGACTTGTGTTTTAAATTCTTACACCACTATGATACCAAAGGAAATGAGAAAACTGCAAGCAAAGAATAGTTTTAAGACAATCTAAAATTATTAATCATTGACTTTCTGATAGACTAGCAGAAAATAAAACTGTTACTTCAAACATCTGGATGAAAAGTAAAAAAAGAAATCAGTTAACCAAATTTTCAGTCTACATGACGCCAGTATTAGGCTTAATAGTTGATAGATCAGTTAAAAATAAAGATAAGATAAAAGAAAAAGAGGGGGAAAGTAGGTTTTCTCTGTGAGTGCGCTTGTATAAAGCCAGGCTATAAGCAATTGGACAAAAAAAAGATTTGGAAACAGTATGATTATAATAAATTTGAGGATACTGGGTCTTGGGAAATAATTTTGTTTTTAAATTTCATTTATCTTCCCAAAGTCTCAGTGATTTAGGACTTTTGCCTCTATAAAGAGTTACTAATCCAATGGTTTTGAATAAAAATTATTTACAGTGTTTATCCTCAAATGGGCTTGAGTAACCACAAGGATATCAGATCCTAGATATTAGATGAGGGCCCATAAGGTCTGTCACAGGAAAAACCGCACTAAATAGTTATACAGATAAGGAAGACTTTATTTAAGGCTATTACAATAGGGGAGAGAGACCAGAACTAAATTGTGAACTCAGCTCTGCTGAAACAAACAGCAAGATTTTTAAGCACCAGTTCAGAAGGAGAACATAGGTTGTGTGTATTTGCCAATTGTTTTGTCCAAAAGAAAAGTAAACTTTTTTGTATCTTCATGACAGGAGGTAGTTATACAACTTGGAACAAGGCATCCACAAAAGTTATGTTCTTACCTTATCCTCCAGAAACTGGAAGATAAATAAAACTGACAAGAAGATTAAGTACATTACATGAGACTTGTGTAGATTTCACAGAGGCAGAGAAAGAATTTGCAATTTCAAGCTTTCTAAGGTAAATGGTCTTATAAGAAGAGAGGTAAAGCCTGTGAGGAAGAAATCTGTTTAATGTTTAGTTAGGCTGAGGGAAACAGACTGTCTTGGTAAATCCCAGAGCTAAAGACTTTAGCCTAAAATATAAGGACCTAGGAGAGAAGTTATAATTATTGGTCTCTGACCAGAGATACATCTTACCAAACCCAAAAGTTTTCCAAAAATAGGTTCTAGAGCTTCTAGGAAGGCAATATAATACATTGTAGGCAATTACGACTTACAGTTTCTTGAGTATATTTTGAAATTTGGGTTGGGCCAACATCCTGAAAATTCACTTATCAATGGCATTATGTGTGTTTCAATTCTACCTTTGGCCTCATTTTCTATTCCCTGTCCCCAAGTACTACTACTCTGGTTTTGGCATTTGCATTTTTGCATTTGAATCCTTAGATCTACAAACAGAACAAATCATAGAAAACTTCCAATATTCCTTCTCTTTGTCCTCCCATACAATAAGCCATATGACTTTGTGAACTGATTCCAAGGTTTGGTCATTATACCAAGGTTACAATCAAGGCAAAAAGTCTCTATGGAATTATGAAATCAGAAATTTGTTTTGTGTGTTGATGGACAAGTAAAGTTAGTGAACAAAGGATAAGCTAGCAAGAATTAAAAGAAATTTCAGTTGCCACCTGGCAAATGTATTATGTTTATATGTGAATGATTATGTCTATTTGTTCCAGAAGTTAAAACATTGTTTTAGAATTGATAGCAATAATACAAGTTGAGGAAAAAAATAAAAGTATTCAGCAATGCATTAATATAATAGTTGACCCTCAAAATGCATGGATAACTCCGGGAGTGCTAATATAATTGGAATAACAATAAGACAATAAGAGATCAGTACATTTTCAATCTGAAATAGTTTTATTTTAGTTAAGTAACAGAAGATAGCAAACATTATTGTTTTTCATCGTTGTGAAAAGTCTCCCTATTTCCGTTCTACCTTTGTCATCTAGTGTCAAAAACCACAGTATCATTCCACATATTTGAGGTAAATGCCAAAATATTTTCTGTCGTACTGCTCTCATTTTTACTCCTTAGTCACCTCCTTTATCACCAAATGTGCTCAGAATTCCTCTATCCTTAAAACTTTAGCTTAAGTGAGTTACCTACTCACAAACTGCTATCTTGTTTATCTTCTGGTTTTTACAACTAAAATTCTTAAAATACACACTACATTCACCTTCCCTACCACCTTATCCCAACTCTGCACACTCTTTAATCCACTATTTCAAAAAGTTTGTCCCCACTGTTTTATGAAACTCCCTTTGTAGAAATCACCAGTGATTTCCTGGTCTTCTAAATGCAATGACATTCTCTTAACTTTAACTCTTTGATCCTTCTATTGCATTTGGCATAAGTAATCAGCCATCACTTTCTTGTAATAACTTCTATTAGAACAAAACTTTTCCTTATTTGAAGTATTGCACTTGCAGTATTCATCTTATTTTTTTAAATGACTGTAAAATTAAATGACTAATAATTGCCTAAGTCTGTTGTCATTGGTCCAGTGCTACTGTCATTATGACGTGCTATTGAAATAGCACAATTCAGTGGATAGGACCTGAGCTTTACAGTTAGAACCAATTTCTCATTCTACTACCTATTTTACCTTAAATTATCTACATTACATTTTCATAATGTGTGAAATGGGAATAGATGTGCCCACATCATAAGATTATGGTTGGGATGACAGTGTAACATAAGTAAAGCTCTTAACTAAACTCTGTACTCCTGGCACAGAGTAGTCATGGTTATTTCCATCTCCAAAACATTATCTGCATACTCAACAACTTAGCAAATAGTAACTGAGTGTCTTAGTCCTTAGAGATAAAGCAGAGACTAAATAGAAATGGTGCTTGTAAGAATTTGTGCCCTGACTACTCATCGCTTTTCACCTTTGTGATGCTGCACTGTCCATATTTTCTCCTATTGTTCGCTTACTCCATTCATTTCTGCTTTTCTTGGTGAGTCCACTTCTTTCTTTTTATGTTAGGCCATAGCCTGGAGTCAGCCCTTAAATCTTTGTTATTCTCTGTGCAATGTCTCCTATAAAGATGTAATTTCTCTTTTTTATTTGTATGAAACTACACCTTTGTATGTTCTCCTAAACTTAAATTTTATATCACCCATTTCTTGGTGTAAATATTTAGTTATATTCAATGTCTCAAATGAACCAGTAATTTATGAGTCTAACCAGATTTATTTTTAAAGCATCCCTATTTTATATTGCTACTAGGCCTGACACCTTACAGGAATTTCAAACTCAACCTTATAAATATGACTATCATCCTGCCTTCCCATAAGTTTGCAAATATTTTCATATTTCCTAATTCACTGATGAAGTCACCATCTACCTGACCTCTAAAGCCATAAATCTTTTCGTATCTACTGCTTCTGTTTCTGCTTCTCTTCTACTCATCTATGTTACCTCCTTAATATCAATCTCATCCATCTCCAATCTAATTCAAGTGCTTTCATCATCTTACACCTGAAATAGTAAGTAAACAAAAACCAAAAAATTCACTAAAAATCACCTTATCTGACACTTATTCTAACCTTAAAACTTTTTTCACCTGTTACCTACCCTCACCATTTGCAATGCACTCACTCTGTGCAGGCAAATTGATGTTTACACATGTCACGTCACGGTCCACCAAACACCCATAATTACCTCTCCATTGTCTCATGGTTGGAGCAAGACATTGGGCATGTCCTTAAGAACACCCTTTCCCCAAAGTGAACTTCATGTAACTGGATTCCCCTACCAATAGCCTCCTGCCTTTCAGCCTGTAAGCAATGCCATACATAACCTTCATACCTGTCATAACTCTTTGCTTTTCTATAGACTGTTCATCTGCTCATAATGTGTTTTTCTACTGGTATGCATAGAAAAAGTCTAGTAATCCTTCAAAATCATGTTATTAGTAATAATGGCTTCCTTGTTCTGAAATACTCTCTAGGGGCTGGAACTGTGTGTCTTCACTAACCGATTAGATTCTTACCACAATCTGTTAAAATAGGCACTGTCATTATTCCCATCTTATAAATATGGAAACTGGCAGAGAGACTAAGTAATTCACTGCATACTGGTACACTTAAGATTCAGATTTCATTTTTGCTTGATCCCAAAATTATACTGAACCAAGCTGATCCCACAGTGGTTGTTTATCACCTCTTTGGAGAAGCCCTTCATTTTCCTCTCATCTGTTATGCTCCCGTCCTAACCATTTATAATTTCATCTTCTGGGGTTTTTATACTTTGTTTGTATTCTCATCTTCTGAATAATAACAGTAATAATATAATAGCTATGAACATTCATATACATGTGGCAATGTCCAAAGGGCTTTAATAGTGTAATATTTTTTATAATTATCACAGTACCCCCATAAGAAAGAATCTCATTATCTCTGTTTTTCTTTCTTTTTTTTTTTAAGATTTTATTTATTTGTTTGACAGACAGAGATCACAAGTAGGCAGAGAGACAGGCAGAGAGAGAGGAGAAAGAGGCTCCCTGCTGACCAGAGAGACTGATGCAGGGCTCGATCCCAGGACCTTGCGATCATGACCTGAGCCGAAGGCAGAGGCTTTAACCCACTGAGCCACCCAGGTGCTGCTCTTTGTTTTTCTGATGGAGAAACTAAGGTACAGAAAAGTAATTTGTTCTAAGATACACATAATTATAATTCCATGGACATTTTGAGAAGCAAACTGTCTTTTTAATCATTTTATCTCCAGGATATACAAAGTACATAGGCCCTGGGGACAATCCACAAATATTTATTAAATTGGCTATCCTTACTTGTCCCTGTCCACCAATCCTGTCTTTGCCCAATTACCCACTAACTGTCCCTGAACACTGTCTTTTTTCTTGTTTTTACTTCAACAGAGTATTGGCAACAGCAAAGTAACATGACTTTATCTTCCTGGTAACCTATTTTGTTTGTGTGTTGTTTTTGTTTGTTTGCTTGTTTGTTTATATATTCACTCTTTGACCAAAAAGTTATAATGATTTTCTATTTTCTAAAGAATAAAATTAAAACTGTAGAGCTTGTCACCAAATGCCCTCTCTAGTGAAATCCAAAACTACCTCTACAATTTTATTTCACAATATAGACAATAATCTATGTATTGAACATTTATTCCGGATTCAGCACCCTTAAGCATTTCACATACATTTCCAATTTAACACTTAAACTCTATTTTGTAACAAGGAAACAGATTCAAAGGAGCCTTTTATAGCAGCCAAAATGATTCTGAATCTATCTAAAAAATTTTGTATGTGTTTCTGGGTTTCTGGGATAGAATGCTCCCCAATGACAGGATATCTCAGACCCAGGCGTCTTTCAAGGGTCATTTGCTAATTTCTTCTTTCTCATGACCCATTCTCCAATTTTTCCATAGCCAAAAGGTTAATGACATATTAAAACTCTTTCAATATTTATTATTTGTCATTTACCATGTTATCTTTTGCCATGACCCTTGTTGTTACTTTATTTGTTTTATTTATGTCATGCTTCTAAAACTCAAGTTTAAGTCTCCTTAATACAGGAATCATATATAAACTTTTATCCATATAACTTTTATTCCTGTAATTTTATCCATATAGCTTTTCATAATGTCTTATAAATGTCATGTTTATAATGAGCAGATATACAGGATGGTACAAAATTTTTATTCTCCTATAATCACAATGTACATTGGGAATGTAATTTAAATATTCACACCAGAACAAATGGTAAATAGATGTAATGAATTCATAAATCTCTTATAAGAGAAAAAGTAAATAAGGTTTTTTTCACAGAGTAAAAGTTTTAGTGGAAATGGGTTGTCAATTTAGATAATTTCTTTCCATCTATTTTTATTTTGCTGTATAGAGATTTCATAGATTTTCTGATGAGTTTTACTTTTTCTTTGCAATATTTAGACTATTTTTTGAGTTGTCAATTAGTGCTTAAGCTTTTAATCAATACAGCCTGATAAATATGCATGTTCCTATAATCATTATATAAAGAACTGAATTTTTTCGTGAACAAAGAATTTCCTTCATGTGCCCTTTGTTAGTCATTTTTTGGAGAAAAAAGTAGTTCTTCTAAATCACCTCAGCAATTTTCATTATCTGAGAAAAAAACAAATAATATTATCATGATTTAATGGACTAAAAGATAGGTCATTGAAACTATCAAATTGTATGTAACCAAGTGATATCAAACTACAATGGTCTTATAATAGAAGATGAGAACATGATAAGAACATCTTTCATTTTTCTTAATTTTAAAATCAAGAAAATTATATCCATTATCATGAGAAAAAAAAAGGTTCTAGGATGAATAGATTAGAAAAATCCTCTTCTGTAAAACTAAAACCCCTTTGAAAATTCAATCAGAAAGAAAAATTGCATTGTAATTTATTATAAATTTGCATTTATGATTTTGACTAAAAAACAAAGAAGCAAATAAATAACTTTATAAGAAATAAGTCAGAAAAACCATATTTTCAATACTCTAAATAATATTATAAAACCAATTAACCTCTTAAAGCAAGACTTTGTTTCCTTATAATGGTAAAAATTTGTGCTGTATTAATGTGACCATTGAAATTTTAAAACTGCAAACAGGTTTTAATTATTGACTGGAATGTATATATTTGAGATGTGACTATCCAAGTTTTAGTTATGAGGTACTACCTGGTGAACAAATTATATTATAAATGAACAATAATTATAATTTTAATAAGTACTAAGAATCTTAGAATTTTAACCTGAAAATAATGCAGGAACAAAGTAGATAGGCAAGCTATAACCCATTTAGTCAAACTATAGTCTGCCAGTACTTTGAGCACTTTGCATATATAGCTGAGATTCACTGATACTTTATTTTAAAACTATATAACCAGTTTCTACAGTACTAACATTAAAAAAAAAAAAGTAACTATTTGAGAGTTTTCATTGCTATTTGGGGGGATTTGGGTTGTTTTTAACCCAAAGTACGTGAAATATGTGACACATTGGATATGGGGATAAGAAGGAAAGCATATTTATTTGATGATATATGGCATATGGAAATGTGCTCTTCATTTGAAAATTTATTGAAGCTTGTCAGTAGCTTAATTTTGTTGTTAATAGCCTGCCTAACCTGTTGGGAAAGGGGTTTAATGGCCAGTCTGAGCAGACAAAGAATATACAAAAGTTCAGCATGAATGGAGCTTAGAGTTATAATTCAGTTCCAGCACCCCACAATGACATTGTGGGTAAAAAATGTATTTTCCATAGTAGATTGAAAAAAAATTTTCTTCATCACTTTCTAGTGTTTGAAATGCCACCAACGCATTCATTTGTATTTTTTGAACTTATTTCTTCACCTCAAAAGGTGACTTTTGGGTCTCCAATGGCAAATGATCTCATCTCAATCTATACTGTGCTTGATCCTGATTTTAAATGTTGTCAAGTGATTTCTTTCTGATTATTCATTTAAACCAATTAAGAACGTTCTTAGTCCAGATAATATTTTCTAAGTTCATATAAACAGAAGCATAGATAAATATTTTAAATTTTAATAAATGGGATTTATAATATTAAGTTTGCAATTAACATTTCAACTTTGAATTAATAATAGAAGAGAATGCAGAAAACAGATTTAGCAAGAACTTAGAATAATGTATGAGATATTTCAAAATTCTTATAAAAGGTTGTGTTTCATTAAACCTTCCAGCATCTTCTCTGCAGTTTAGAGTTCTGCTCATTTATAGTCCATTTCTATCATATCACAGAACATCTCAGATCTCATAATAGTTTATCAAAGACTTCCAACCCAAAGTATTACCTTTTGAATTACTAAAGTATTGCAATGGAATATGATAACGGATGAATTCAAAGAACAGGATAAAAAGATGACATGTCCTTACTGAAAACACATTTTCCAGAAATTCTGGGTTTTTTGTTTTGTTTTGTTTTGTTTTATGAATTGTTCTCTTTAACCCAAGAAAAACCTACCTGTACAATGGCACACTACACATCCTTCTCCTCTCAAAATATTCAGTAGAATTTTCAAGTAAAATTTCAGTGAACATTTAGTTCCATTTGTAAACTATAAGTAATATTAGATAAATTTTGAGTTAGTCATTCTTTGAGAAACTTAAAAAATAAATTTTGGGTATAATTCTCTTCCTCCTTGAAAATTCACTGGTTTGAATTTTCAAAGGTTGGAGCATACTTCTTCATTATATTCAGCTTAAAGCAGTTCTTTCATATCAAAATAATACTATTGAATTATTTATATACTTAATGATTCCTACAATTGAATCTATTTTCCACATTCAGTATAGAAAATTTAAAATATGGTGACATTTATATTCATCCTAGATATCCAGGTTCTTCAACCTGAAAATGTGATGAGGGTGTTTAGTAGAACCTTTGCAGACATAACAAATTAAGGGACAGACTACACTAGGCCAATTTTATACAACAATAATATAATTCAAATGATGTCCCCTGACCCTGCCCAGGGTATCCTGTTTCAAAGTATCTCTACTGAAATTTCACTTTCACATATTTATTTATTATTAACAAACTTTTTATAAACTGTAAATGTACCTGGAAGAATTAGTTACCAATAAATATATAAAGGATGATAAACAATGTGACTTATTTAAATCAGTTCCCTTTTCAGGAAACTTTTCTGGCGATTTCAGGAGCTAGTCATCATCTACTACTGGCCAGCAAGTATTAGATAAAAAGTTAAAAAGTGCTAGAGCTGAATGGAGTATAGCTTTGTCTGTGTTCTGTATTTGGCACAGGTGATTAACAAACAGAAATGGATGTAGAAGAGGAATTGGAAGGACAGTAAATTGAACTGTGCCTAAAGTTCCTTATAGTAGGATTTAATCATACACACACACACACACACACACACACACACACAAATTTGCCTTCATAGTATAATATTTTCCATGTTGCCTTTTTTTCAAGAATTTTGCTAAAGAATAATCTATTATACTTACAAAAGTAATATACTCTTTACTAAATTTGGAGCAGCAGAGTAACTCACAAAGAAAAGTGAACATTAAGGGAATATCATTCCATTTATCTCTTTATGTATATAAAGAAATCAAATAAACCATAAAAACTGTAAAAATATAAAGAAATCAAACATAAATATAAAAAATGAAGAAGTCAAGTAGATAAACTGTAAAAACTATAAAAATTTACCAGTAGAATCATGTTACATATGCTATAAATTTTATTCAAGTTTCATAGAAGAGAAGTATTAACAAAGAAAATTGCTAAACTTCAGATAATGGTTGAAATAGGATGAATAATAATTATTTCTTTATAGTTTTTCCTACAAGTTCAAAAAGTTCAATAAAAACATTAATAAATGGAGCCTTCTTGTTTTAACACTATTTTTCACTTTTACATTGTATTTATTGACCCTTTACTTAGAAAACAAGATGAAGGGAGGAGCAAGATGGCAGAAGAGCAGGAAACCTAAATTTCATCTGGTCCCAGGAATTCAACTAGATAGTTATCAAACCATTCTGAACACCTACGAACTCAACAGGAGTTGGGAAAAAAGAAGAGCAGCAATTCTAGGAACAGAAAAGCAACCACTTTCTGGCAGGTAGGACATGAAAAGAGGTGAATCTGAGGCAATATTTGGAAAGATAGACTGCAGAGGGGAAGGGGACTCTGTCAGCCAGCTACCAGCAAGTGACAGAGCAGCAGAGCACAAAATCAGAACTTTTAAAAATCTCCTCTGCTGAGAGACATCACTCCAGTGGCTAAGTGCAGGGTGAAATCTTCACTGGGACAGTGTGGTCTCAGGACCCCAGGGTCACAGAAACACCAGGGATGCCTGAGTGTGGCAGAGCGCCCAAGTATCAGAATGGGGAAGGTGGCTGCAAAGATGGAGCCAAGGAGTGGGCTCTCAGCTCGGGGTTGTCATAAACCATAATCTGAGGCACAGTCAGACCATGACTCTTCAAGCAGGGACCCCACAAGTGGGAGACACCCCCCTTCCTCCACTGGAAGAAGTGGTGTGGGATAGCACTACAGGAATCTGCTGGGTTTGGAGACTCCAAATGGTGCCATGTGCCAGAGACAGAAATGCTCAGTCACAGGCCAGGTGAGCATGGAGGGCAGCCAGAGACCAGGGAGACAGAAGTGATTGACTGCTTTTCTCTGAGGGTGCACTGAGGAGTGCAGTCCCAAATTCTTGGCTCTGGGCCAGAGATTGGGAGGCCACCATTTTCGTTCTCATCCTCCAAAGCTATACAGAAAGACTTCAGGGAACAAAAGCTACCGAGAGACAAAACCCGAGCAGATTACTCAGTCTGCCCACTGGCAAGGGCAGTGAAATTCTGCCTCAGGCAAAGACATTTGAGAATCATTGCAACAAGCCCCTCCCCCCAGAACATTAATAAGAACATCCAGCTAATACCAAGTTTACTGATTAATGAGGACTGCAAAACTCCAGTGCTAGGGGAATACAGCACATAGAATTCATGGCTTTTTTTTTTTTTTTCATGATTCTTTAGTCTTTTGAAGTTAACATTTTAATTTTCTGCTTCATTTTTTAAATTTTTCTTACTTCCTTTTTTGACCAACATCTTATCAATTCTTTTTTTTAATTTTCACTTTTATAGTCATATTCCATCCCTTCTTTGTATTTAACTCTATTTTTTGTATATATGTATGTTTTTCTTTCTTTAAAGTTTTGGGATACAGTTTCTTCTAACAGACCAAAACATACCCTAAATTTAGTATATGGCTTTGCTCTAGTCTCTCGCCTGATCACATTCTCTCTCTCTCTCTCTTTTTTTTTTCCTTCTTTTTTCAACCAACTTCTTATGAATTCCTTTTTAAAAATCTTTCTAAATTTTCACCTTTATAGTCATAGTCCATTTCTCCAATTTTAAAGAAAGAAAAAAATATATATCTATTTTTATTATATATATTTTGGGAGGCAGTTTCTTCTAACAAACCAAAATACACCCAAACTCAAGTGTATGGCTCTGTTCTATTCACCAGCCTGATCATTTCTTTTTCCCTCTCTTTTCCCCCGGTTTTGGGTCTCTTCTAATTTGTTTAGTGTCTATTTTTCTGGGGTTATTGTTACCCTTTTAGCATTTTGTTCTCTCATTAATCTCTTCTTCTCTAGACAGAATGACATAATGGAAAACCTCACCTCAAAAAAGAGAACAAGAGGCAGTACCAACTGGCAGGGACTTAATCAATATGGACATTAGTAAGTTGTAGGAACTGAGGTTCAGAATGATTAGAAATATACTAGCTGGCCTTGAAAAAAGCATAGACAATACTAGAGAATCCCTTTCTGGAGAAATAAAGGAACTAAAATCTAACCAAGTCAAAATCAAAAAGGCTATTAATGATGTGCAATGAAAAATGGAGGCTCTAACTTCTAGGACAAATCAACCAGAAGAGAGAATTAGTGACATAGAAGAACAAATGATGGAGAATAAAGAAGCTGAGAAGAAAAGAGATAAACAACTACTGGGTCTTGAGGGGAGAATTTGAGAGATAAGTGATACCGTAAGATGAAACAATATTAGAATAACTTGGATCCCAGAAGAAGAAGAAAAAGAAGAGTAGAAGGTATTTTGGAGCAAATTATAGCAGAGAACTTCCCTAATTTGGGGAAATAAACAGGCATCAAAATCCAGGAGGCACAGAGAACCCCTCTCAAAAATCAGTAAAAATAGGTCAACACCCTGTATTCTGATAGTAAAACTTACATGTCTCAGAGACAAAGAGAAAATCCTGAAAGCAGCTAGGGACGAGAGGTCTATAACCTATAATGATAGAAACATTTGATTGGCAGCAGATCTATCCACCAAGACCTGGCAGGCTAGAAAGGACTGGCATGATATATTCAGAGTACTAAATGAGAAAAATATGCAGCCAAGAATACTATATCCAGCTAGGCTGTCACTGAAAATAGAAGGAGAAGGAAAAAAAAAAAAAAAAAAAGCTTCCAGGACAAAAAATAAATAAATGAAAACTAAAAGAATTTGCGAACACCAAACTAGACCTACAGGAAATATTGAAAGGGGCCCCTGTAAGCAAAGAGTGAGCCTAAAAGTAACATAGGCCAGAAAGGAACAGAGACAATATACAGTAACAGTCACCTTATAGGCAATACAATTGCACTAAATTCATATATTTCAATAGTTACCCTGAATGTAAACGGGAAAAATACCCCAATCAAAAGACAGAGGGTATCAGATTGGATAAAAAAACAAGACCCACCGATATGCTGTCTGCAAGAGACTCATTTTAGACCCAAAGATGCTTCCAGATTCAAAGTGAGAGGCCGGAAAACCATTTACCATGCTAATGGACATTAAAAAAAAAAAAAAAAAAAAAGTTGGGATGGCAATCCTTATATCAGATAAATTAGATTTTAAACCAAAGGCTATAATAAGAGATTAGGAAAAACACTATATCCTACTTAAAGGGTCTATCCAACAAGAAGATCTAACAATTTTAAATATCTATGCCCCTAACATGGGAGCAGTCAATTACATAAGCCAATTAATAACAAAATCAAAGAAACACATCAACAATAATACAATAATAGTAGCGGACTTTAACATCCCCCTCAATGAAATGGACAGATCATTTAAGCAAAAGATCAACAGGGAAAGAAAAGCTTTAAATGACACACTGGACCAGATGGACATTACAGATATATTCAGAACATTCCATCCCAAAGCAACAGAATACACATTCTTCTCTAGCACACATAGAACATTCTCCAGAATAGATCACATCCTGGGTCACAAATCAGGTCTCAACCAATACCAAAAGACTGGGATCATTCCCTCAATATTTTTGGACCACAATGCTTTGAAACTAAAACTTAGTCACAAGAGGAAAGTTGGAAAGAACTCAAATACATGGAGGACAAAGAGCATCCTACTAAAGAATGAATGAGTCAACCAAGAAACTAAGGAAGAATTTAAAAATTCATGGAAACAAATGAAAATGAAAACACAACTGCCCAAAATCTTTGGGATGCAGCAAAAGTGGTCCTGAGAGGAAAGTATATAGCAATATGAGCCTTTCTCAAGAAACAAGAAAGGTCTCAAGTACACAACCTAACCCTATGCCTAAAGAAGCTGGAGAAAGAACAGCAAAGAAAGCCTAAACCCAGCAGGAGAACAGAAATAATAAAGATCAGAGCATAAATCAATGAAATAGAAACCAAAAGAACAGTAGAACAGATCAATGAAACTAGGAGCTTGTTCTTTAAAAGAATTAGTTAAGTTTGATAAACTCCTGGCCAGACTTATCAAAAAGAAAAGAGAAAGGACCCAAATTAATAAAATCATGAATGAAAGAGGAGAGATCACAACCAACACCAAAGAAATACAAACAATTATAAGAACATATTATGAGTAATTATATGCAAGGAAATTAGATAATATGGAAGAAATGAATGCATTTCTAGAGATGTATAGACAAACAAAACTGAACCAGGAAGAAATAGAAAACCTGAATAGACCCATAACCAGTAAGGAAATTGAAACAATAATAAAAAATCTTCCAACAAACAAGAGCCCAGAGGCAGAGGGCTTCCCAGGGGAATTCTAACATTTAAAGAAGAATTAATACCTATTTTCCTGAAACTGTTCCAAAAAAATAGAAATGGAAGGAAAACTTCCAAACTCATTTTATGAGGCCAGCATGACCTTGATATCAAAGCCAGATAAAGACCCCATCAAAAAGGAAAATTACAGACCAATATCCCTGATGAACATGGATGCAAAAATTCTCACCAATATACTAGCCAATAGGATCCAACAGTACGTTAAAAGGATTATTCACCGTGACCAAGTGAGATTTATTCCTGGGTTGCAAGGTTGGTTCAACATCTGCAAATCAATCATTGTGATACAATACATTAATAAAAGAAAGGACAAAAACCATATTGTATTCTCAATAGATGCCAAAAAAGCATTTGACAAAGTACAGCATCCTTTCTTGATAAAAACTCTTACAGTGTAGAGATAAAGGGTACATACCTCAATATCATAAAAGCTATCTATGAAAAACTGACAGAAAATATCATTCTCAATGAGGAGAAACTGAGAGATTTTCCCCTAAGGTCAGGAACATGGCAGGGATGTCTACTATCACCACTGCTTTTCAACATAGTACTAGAATTCGTAGCCTCAGTGATCAGAGAAAAAAAAAAAAAAAAAAGGCCTCCAAATCAGCAAAGAAGTCAAACTCTCACTCTTTGCAAATGATATGATACTTTACATGGAAAACCCAAAAGACTCCACCCCAAAACTGCTAGAACTCATATAGGAATTCAGTAAAGTGTCAGGATACAAAATCAATGCACAGAAATCAGTTGCATTTTTATACAACAACAAGACAGAAGAAAGAAAGTAAGGAGTTGATTCCATTTCCAATTTCACCTGAAACCATAAGATACCTAGGAATAAATCTTACCAAAGAGGAAAAGAATCTGTGCTCAGAAAAGTATAGAATACTCATGAAAGAAATTGAGGGAGACACAAAGAAATGGAAAAACATTCCATGGTCATGGATTGGAAGAACAAATATTGTGAAAATATCTATGCTACCTAGGACAATCTACACATTTAATGCAATCCCTATTAAAATACCACCAACTTTTTTCAAAGAAATGGAACAAATAAATCCTAAAATTTGTATGGAATCAGAAAAGACTCTAAATTAGCCAGAGGAATGTTGAACAAGGAAACCAAAGCTGGTGGCTCTATTACAAAGCTGTAATCATTAAAACAGTATAGTACTGGCATAAAAACAGACACACAGATCAGTGGAACAAAATAGAGAGCCCAGAAGTGGACCCTAAACTCTATGGTCAACTAATCTTTGACAAAGCAGGAAAGACTGTCCAATGGAAAAGAGATAGGCTCTTCAACAAATGGTTTTGGGAAAATTGGACAGCCACATGCAGAAGAATGAACCTGGACCACTTCCTTACTCTACACACAAAAATGGACTCAAAATGGATTAAAGACCACAATGTGAGATAGGAATCTGCCAAAATCCTTGAAGAGAGCACAGGCAGCAACATTTTCAACCTCAGCCACAGCAGCTTCTTTCTAGAAACATCAACAAAGATAAGGGAAGCAAGGGCAAAAATGAACTCTTGGGACCCAATTAAGATAAAAAGCTTTTGCACAGAAAAAGGAAATAGTCAACAAAAACAAAATACAATCAACAGAAGGGGGGAAGATACTTGCAAATGACATATCATATAAAATCTATGAAGGACATATCAAATTTAACAAGAAAGAACAAATAATCCAATCATGAAATGGGCAGAAGATATGAAGAGACATTTCTGCAAAGAAGACATCCAAATGGCCAACAGACACATGAAACACAACAGACACATCACTCGGCATCAGGGAAATAGAAAACAAAACCACAATGATATACCACCTCACACCAGTCAGAATGGCTAAAATTAACAAGTCACGAAATGGCAAATGTTGTTGAGGGTGCAGAGAAAGGGGAACCCTCCTACACTGTTGGTGGGAATGTAAGCTGGTGCAGCCACTCTGGAAAACAGCATGGAGGTTCCTCAAAAAATTGAAAATAGAGCTACCCCATGATTCAGTAATTGCACTATTGGGTATTTAGCCCAAAGATACAAAGGTAGTGATTCGAAGGGGCACATGCACCCCAATGTTTATAGCAGCAATGTCCACAATAGCCAAACTATGGAAAGAGCCTAGATATCCATCAATAGATGAATGGATAAAAAAGAAGTGGTATATTTATAATGGAATATTATGCAGTCATCAAAAAATGAAATCTTGCCATTTTCCATGACGTGGCTAGAACTAGAGGGTATTATGCTAAGTGAAATAAATCAATCAGAGAAAAAAAAATATCATATGATCTTACTGACATGAGAAATTGAGAAATAAGACAGAGGATCACAGGGGAAGGGAGAGAAAAATGAAACAAGACAAAACCAGAGAGGGAGATAAACCATAAGAGACTCAATCTCAGGAAACAAACAGGGTTGCTGGAGTGGAGGAGGGGTGGGAGGGATGGGGTGGCTGGGTGATGGACATTGGGGAGGGTATGTGCTATGGTGAGCACTGTGAATTATGTAAGACTGATGAATCACAGACTTGTATCCCTGAAACAAATAATACCTTATATGTTAATTTAAAAAATCTGAAAACAAGATTGTATACTGTAACTTAAAGGCTTAAAACTTAAGGCTATATATTATATTTCAATAAAGCTCTTCATTAAAAAAAAAAGAAAAAAAATGAAGAATCCATCTATCACCCAAATATGTTATTATTTTTACTGTATTTAGTCTCTAAATGTTCTTCCCACATTTTTTCTTAAACCTATTCCAATCACACTTTCACTTCAACCACTTGACTGAAATAGCTTTGTTAATAATCTCCCCATTGCTAAATCCCATAGTAAATTGTCTTTACTTTAGATGAACCATCAGTAGACTTTAACATAATTGATCATTCTTTCCTGGAAATAATTTCGTCACTTGTCTTTAAGGACACCAGACTTCTTCACAAATCTGTCTCCTATGCTTCTACCTTCACTTTGGCCTTTTAATTTTGTAGAGCTCCAAGATACAAGTTTTTGGATCTCTTCTCTATTTACACTCACATCCACAGCTTTAAAACCAAGTGTATATTGGATCCCTAATAACTCATATCCTGTGGTCTTTCTTAAATTCCAAACATCGGGCAAAAAAGATAAAAAATAAAGTCCTAAGACCTTATAACTTTTTTTTCTTTCCTTTTTTTTTTTTAAGATTTTATTAATTTGATACAGAGAGAGACAGCGAGAGAGGGAATACAAAAGCAGAGGGAGTGGGTGAGGGAGAAGCAGGTTTCCTGCTTAGCAGGGAGCCCCTTGCAAGGCTGAATTCCAGGACCCTGGGATCGTGACCTGAACTGAAGGTAGACCCTTAATGACTGAGCCACCCAGGCACCCCTTAACTTTTCTTTCTTATAGTCAACATCCAACAGAAAAGTCCCACTAGTTCCATTTTCATAAGATATCCAGAATTTTACTTCTTCCACTTTCTTTCATATCGACTGTTACCACCTTGGTCCAAGACACCATCATCTCTTAACCTGAATTACTGCAATCACTACCAGTTATTTTATCAAAAAGAGATCATGGATGTTCTATTCTCTCATTCTTTCATATTTTGGACAGTCTGGTATCTTTATAACAGAACAAGAAATTAAGTCTGTTTTCCTCAATATAGAAATAGCTCAGTTATCTTCTAACATTGACTAAGATGTTTTTCATTCACCTCATTATTAAGTAACTTGCTTTACTCTACCTGAATAACTAAAGAACTCCTTACCAATGTGGTTCAATAACTTAAGAAGGATATAGCTTAATGTTGATTATTCTATACCAAGATTTCTTAAAATAACACAATTTCCTTCGATTTCCAAACTCACTTTTCCCTTTATTTCAAAGAAATTATTAAATTATATTTTTGTTCATAATTTTTGGGTCTTCTACCTCAGAGACTCTGATAACAAATATTTGGTTCCTTTATCTTTAACTGCTTTAATCTCTTCACTTCTTTCCCCTTTTTTGCTCTCATTATACCATACTTTCCTCTGAATTAAGAATTCAATTTTGAGCAACATGTAGTATATCACATATATATATATGTGATATATATAGACATGTAAATCCATATGTTAGTTCTATAATTGGGGCATTCCGATATAATATTATTACATCAATGTGTGATTATCATATCCAAATAAATTTTATAGTTTCTACAGCAATTTCTTTTTTAATTTTCCTTTACTTGTGTAATGTTTGTTTACCCTCTAGAATCTCTGTTGTCTTTTCCCTTTATTTTTCTCTAGAAAGTTTGTTTAGTTACTATGCTACATATTTTCTTTCTCATTCTTAATATAGGCAGGTTTGTCCAGAATTTCTCTTTTCTTCTACTAATGGGATAAATTTACCTTGACACTGCTCATAGCCTGTTGACACCCTCTCTTGAGCTACAGTTTGAGAACTGAAGTTTTGCTATTACATGTACTTTTGGTATTTTGAAGATGTGGGCAGTTTAGAGTTTGAGTGTAGTCATTTTTGAACAGGCAGGTGTCTGTTCTTTTTTTTGTTTGTTTTTTATTAAATGTCTATAGTAAAATTTACTCCACTGAGTTCAGGTGAGTATTATTCTTGAGGAAGAGTCCACCTGAATTTTTGATCATTCTCCTGGAACACAGTGACCCCTGATGGTGTTTCCTGCTTCCGCTGAGGGCCTGAGATTCTGCCGGTCACATAGAATTCGGTTCTTAAGAAACTTTTTTCAGATTTTCTCTAGGCTGCCTAATTACCCTCTCAATCTGCTATCCTAAGAAATTTTGGAATGTTTTCAATTCACCCTCTTTCCTGCTTAAAGTATTTGAGAGATGAATAGAGAAATGAGGATTAAACTGCATACCAGAATTAGTTATTTTTCAAAATCTATCACTTTGCATATTTGGATGCTGCTAATGAATTCATTGTTGGTTGTGTCCGAGTTGGTGGTTGTCCATCCTCTTCTTCCTTTCTTCCCTAGTAGTCCATCCTATATCTTCTTCCTTTCTTCCCTCGTAGAAAATTCTATTATTGTGTACATAGCTGTTCAGGATAGAATTCACAGTTCCCGGCATCTGCTATATGTAAGTGTAGCTTTGGTCAATAAAATGTGGGCAAAGATAATTTTGGGAAACATAACACTAAACTTCCCTAAAAGACAGCAGGCATTCTCCCTTTGCTATTTTCTCTCCTTTTCATCCCACTGTTGAATTAATACCAGGAGGTGATGGATGAAACTTCAGCTATCAATGTAGAGTCTAGGAGTCAAAAGTGGGAATAACCCTGGATCACTGTCAGTTATCTGAACCCATCAAAATTCTCTTATGTGAGGAAAAATAAACAGTACATTGCTAAACCTACTTCCATCTGGGGTTTCTTATCACATGAAATTAAACATAATCCCAAAAGTATGCGAATTTTACCAATTTCTGTTCATCGTGTCAAGCACATATTAGATAGAGGGGATTCTGTGATCCAACTCTGTGTTTCCATTATCATCTAGTGTTTATTTTTTAAGCTAACATTTGTGTGGTGACTTTTTACTTAAAAAGTATTATCATATATAGATATATAAGACTTAAATATATATATATGGATATATATAATTTTCATTAAGGTTTCAAACTTTTTGTCATAAAGTTGATCATAGTATTTCTTTATTATGTTCTAATCTCTTCTATTTCTGTATTTCTGCCTCTGTTTTCATCAATTTCAGTTCTTATTTCCTATTGTCTCCTTTCTTCTATTTTCTCTGGTTTTATTTGGCTGTTTTATTTTTAGTTTCTCATTTAGATGCTTAGCTCATTAGTTTCTCATTTAGATGCTTAGCGCTTTCACTTCAATTTTGTTACTTAAATTTATATTTTTTTAAAATATCAATATTGCTCTGTCCACATATTTTGATATGTTCTATCTCTTATTATTTATAGTTATAATTATTTTTAAATTTCATTATAATTTCTTTTTTTACCCATAAGTAGTTTAGAGATGAGTGTTCATTCTAATGCCCAAACAAGGGGGAAAGAGCAAATTTGTACTGTTAATTGATTTCTAAACTAATTGCACTATGTTCAGAAAATGGTCTAGTATTACAATATTTTACCAGAAATATTTTGATACTTAATTCGTAGCCAAGAAAATGGTCAGTTTTGTCAATGATCTCTGTGTGAGCTTGATAAAACTGTTTGTTCTATAATTGTTGGTGTGCAGCTTTTATATAAGTAGAGTTTCCATATGACCAGTTGGCCTAGGTGAATCCCAGTTTATGCTTATTGTTCCAATGTAATCACTTAGAGCTCCCCTCTCACTCACAAAATATACCATAAGTTTTTCTGTTGTAAGCATTATATTATTTGATTATCAAATCAAATATTAATTTCAGCTGGTCAGTTATGAAATTTGAGTCTTCAGATTCTTAACTAATTTGGGGGCCATTTGAACTCCTGTTAAATGAAAGAGTTCTGTTGAAACCTCCAACTATGGTGGGTGCATTTATCAATTTCTTCCTACAGTTCTATCATTTATGCTAAGAGTATTTTATTAGATACATATATATTTACAATATTCACAGCTTGAGTGAATTTTTTCCATTGAATTTTCTAATTCTTTTTTGTCTTTATTAGCTATTTTAACTAAATAATAATAATAGTAATAATAATAAAATAGCCACACAGCTTTATTTTGGTTTGCATTTTCTTGATTTATGTTTTTCTACTTTCAGTTTTTTTGTTGTTGTGTGTTTTACATGAGGAAAACAAGGCAAGTGTGCAAAGGATATACCTATGTATTTAAGGTTACCCAAATAGTAAGAAACAATAAGACTCAAAACCAGGTCACCTAATGCAAAACTCTCTGTTGTCTTTAATGATAACCACAAATATTGATTTAATGCCCAGCTTGGGCAAATTGCTGTACTAAGACCTTTGTATTAACCTGCTTATTTCCATTAAACTCTAGCACCTCCTTCAATCACTCATGGCATTAGTATGTGGTAGATGTTCTAATACATAGTAAATAATAAGAAGAAAACCAAGGGAATCATTTCAAGGTATTTTCTTTCTTGTATCAGATAAACGGTGCACTATGAAGGAGGACAACTTTGAAACTGAAGGAAAAATTAATGGTTTTAAATCTAGGTTAGATGTGCACATGATTTCTTCCATTTCCAGCTGTTGTTGGTGAGCAATTTGGGTCAGCCTGTCTGCACTTTGGCACCTCTCAGATAGAAAGAACATATGTGTGTTGCTATTTTTGAAACTGCTAAGAGTGATAGGGATATTTCCCTGGTGTGAAACTCATCAGAAATTCAATTCCTTTATTTAACCTACAATCTCAGCCATTTATGAAACTACTGGTTAGCTATCAGAGCCTCAAATGCTATTTCTCAGAATGCTACTCAAAAGGCCAGGGACCATGGAATTAGAAGGGCTCTTTTCTTTTTCCTTCCTTTCTTTTTTTTTTAATTCTATGTTTATTTTAGACTAATTTGTAATTGCAAGACTCCCAAGTCTCCTAGATTGAATCTTTTCAGCAATCATGCAGAATAACACTGCACAAAGCCTTTTCAATAAAACTGATATTTATTTATCTGTATCTGATTGTTTGTAGCCTCTCAAGACTAATTTTGATTGGGCCAATGGCTCAAAAGGAAAGGAAAAAGAAATCTGTATTGCACACGAGAATTACATCCTTGCTTTTTTCTGGAAAACAGCCATCACATTTACTTATTAATGGTACAACTGCTGTTAACTTCCTGGAGAAGACAAGCTCTCAGTACAGGCCAATTGTCCTGTAGGAACCCTTCTATCCAAGGCAAAGAGGTTACAGGAGTTTCTCTTCATCACTCAAGTCATCTCACTAGGATCCTTCTTGGACCTTAACTTAACCTTAACCTTAACCTAACCTTAATCTTCTTGGACCTTAACTCATTTACTTATTCAACAGATTTATTCACTGAGCACCTTCCATGGGATAAACACACTGTTTACTAAGTTCCCTGAGTATTATTCATTGTTCATCTTTCCCCACTCTAGGAAGTTACTACCATTTATCAGATGTCCCTATTTACCTTGCTGGACTTGAACTGATATTCTTCACTCTTACTCTCAGATGTTTTAGCAGTCATCTCTTGTGTGAAAAGCAACCATGTCGGTCTTGCCTAATGCAGAGTTCTTAGCAACTAGCAGAGTGCCTGGTATACAGTCGCATGTTCAATAAATACTTACCAACTATATACATCAAAGAAGAATCTGGGGCACCTGGGTGGTTCAGTTGGTTAAATGTCTGTCTTCATGTTCAGGTCATGATCCCGGAGTCCACATGTCAGGCTCCTTTCTCAGTGGGGAGTCTTCTTCCTCCTCTCCCTCTTCCCCTACTCCTGCTTGTGTGCATGTGCTCCCTTGTGTGTGCTCTCTAATAAATAAATAAAATCTTTAAAAATAAAGAAAGAAGAATCTTAAAACTGTTATGAACACTCATTACTAGCTAAGAATTCAAATCCTGTCTCTTTCCCAGCCCACACCTCCATGCCCCCATTTCACATATCTCCATTTTGGTACACACACCTGTGTGGCCATACCTAGAACACCTCTCCCTCACATGCTCCCTCTTTTCCATTCTCTGACTCAGTGACTCCTCTGGGATTCCCATATCTTGTCTTCTACCTGACTTCAATATTTTCCTTACAGATTCAAAGTTGTGAGAATACAAAGCTTGCTATGGAAGACAGCCAGGTCTTCTGGGAAGAAAACAGCATACTAGTGGGTATTTGACAGTGCTGCCTTTGTATATAATAAGTTATTTGACATTCAAGACTTAGGAGGTATGTGTGGAAGAAGAGTCGGCTGCCAGAGAGGATTAATTAGCACAAAGGTCACAGTTGTGCTGCATATATTTTTGTAAGAAACCATATCTAATTGTTAGGCAGTTAGACTGTGCTTATTTCAGACTGTTGAGATTTTTTGGTCTAATGAGACAATGCAGTCCATCTTCACAGATCGCTGACCATTGTTTGAAGCATGATGATAACTGCATTTAAAGTTATTGAGCTTGAGTTTAAATAAATTATGCAGAGGTCAAAGAACAAATCTTTGGTGCTCCATAAATAGCCAGAGCTAGTGAATCACAACTTCTGAGATAAAGAAAAAAAAAAAATTTTAAACCCTGTGTGTCACCGCTGAGTTTTTCTTTAGGCATTTCATATCTTGTAAAAATACATTATTTGTGTAAATGACCTGACAAAATTTCTCTGTTTCTCTGACAAATTTTCAGATTATATCTTTTATTTAATTAGATAAAGACTAAGTAATACATACTAAATTCAGCTGGCCCTACACTTTGAACTACAAAGCAAAACAATAAGAATTGAATTTACATTGAAAGAGATAGAGAAGGAAACCCATAATTTAAAATCCTCATATATTTGCTGTTTTCTGTAGCTTTTTAAAAAAGTGGGATTTGTGAAAATCATCACTGTCATTTTTGTAAACTTAGTTTTAGTATCTTCCCAATTTAGATATTAAATACATTTAAAATAACACAATGACATTTAAGTAAACATTATCTTAAAAGGAAAGTGAGTAAGTGGATAAGTAACCTCCAACTTTTTGCCAGACTTTATTTCAGAGGCTTCTGTATATTCTCTTATTTTCTTTGTACTACAACTTTATCGTATTGGTGTCATTATTCCTATTTCAGAGGAAACTGATGCACAAAATGGTTTAAAAAATATGCCTCTGGGGTGCATGGATGGCTCAGTTGGTTGAGTGTCTGCCTTGGGCTCAGATCATGATCCCAGGATCTTGTAATCAAGTCCCACATTGGACTCCTTGTAGCAGGGAGCCTGCTTCTCCCTTTGCCTGCCACTTCCCCTACTTATGCTCTCTTTTTTCTGACAAATAAATAAATAATTTTTAAAAATGCTTCAAATTACACAGCTAGGAAATGAGGCTTCCATAACTTGAATTACAAATTGTGTGCTCCTACTGTATCACATTGTTCAAATTTCCAAATTTTACTTAGTGCTACATTCAGGAACCACTTGGGTATATGTATTCAAACAAAATATGTTAAAATTATTATTTAAGTAATATAAATATTTTAATATTGTCACTATATAATCTCATTTTAAAATATGTTTATAAAGAATATGTAATATATATATATGGTTTACCAAAATGTCACATACAAATTTGTAACAGATGCAATAAGCTACATCACTTAACATCAACTCCTTTTCCTTGTGTCTATAATACAGGCTAAAAAATTAAAATACTCAACTTTGTAGTACCAATTAGTAGGAGTCGTCATGTGACTCAGTTTTTGTCAATGAAAAAATCACAACTGTGAGGATTCTGCATTTTCTGCTTCTTTTTCCTTCTTGCATGGAACAGTGATACTGGGGTTCCAGCCGTCACCACCCAGGTGTAGCTCTGGAAGTTAGAAGGGTCCCAGGCCCTGAATGACACTGGTGAACTACGCCATCTGTGGATGGCTACCCTACACCTCTAGATCCACAATATAAATAAAGTTCGCTATGGACACATCACTGAAATCTCATTTTGTTTAGAAGCAGCTTAATGAATCCCTAACTGATACAGTCCTCTCTATACTGATTTGGCCTGTATTTTCAATAGTATTTGTTATCAAAACTAAGTTTGGGGGTTAGCGTTTTGATGTGAAACTCAAGCTTAATTAACACACACTTTTTTCTTGCTTGAATTAACTGACTTCACCTTCTTTTTCTCAAACTGGATACTTTAATCCCCAGTAATATAGTCAAATAGGTTTAACAGACTTATTTTTCATACAATCTCCTAAGACATTATCTGGAGGACTTGACTGAAATCGAGGAAAGACTAATACAGTCTAGGCAGCATCTGATCCTAAGCCTAGTTCAGTTGAATATTTGGTCTTTAATTCTACAGTGACCCTCTCAGAAATAGATAGAGTTGACCATCAGGATGGAGAAACACAAAATTGTCTGCAATCTAGCCTGGAAATAAGCTATGTTGCCCTGTGACTCTGCCTCTATTCTAAACTCTTGAGTCCCTCATAACAAGTGCCTTTACGAATATTGTTCTTCAAAAATGTCTTCTGGCAAGAAAAGCTTAAAGAAAGAATAGCTATCACTGGCAATAATAGGCACCATGAACAGTCCAAGAAGAAACAAAAGACTGAGAAGATCTTGATCTTCTCCAATAATGTAATTACCACTGAAATTTCTCATCTAATTTTAATTTCCCAGTTTCTACTTGTAGAAATGTGAAACCTAGAAAAAAGAAGAGGTAATATCTATTTAGAGTGTTAGAGAAACTCAGGCTCAAAACTATCCCCCAAAATAACAAAATATTTTAAACAGATTTCCTGATTCTAGGTACAATTTACTCTACCATTCTAAGATTATTATATGGGCAAATATTCCCTCTAATTACTTAACATAAGTTTGTTACACAAACTTTTACAGTATGATAGTGTCTACATTCAATTCCCTCATCTTTATTCCCATCAAGTTTAAATATTGCTGTTCTTGACTCTTTAGAACCTCTTCTGAAATATCTTGGTAAATGAACTCTCCATTTCATATGGTTCAAAAATTCTTGCAGGGGGAAGGGAAGTGGATAAGATAGGAAAAAAAAAAGAAAGGAAGAACAACACAAACATATGAGATAAATCAACAACAGCTGGGAGCTAGCTGGGTCAACCAAAGGAACATTTTAGTTATTGTTTGAGCAACACACAAAGTGACCCTCCTCTATCATCTCTGTATTTTCAGTAATTCTATTGCAGACAAAAGAGTTTTATGTGAGCAGATATTTGCAGAAGTAAAGAAAACAAGTAAATTTCAGGGTTAGGTCAATGTCATACATATCAGAGAGAATATAAGCCCCCTGAGAATTCAAGATTTCAATAATTCAGACTCCATTAACCATGGGTAAAACTCAAGTGACCTTAATTAACTAATAATGCATTGAAGAGCCCTCTTTGCCTTGGCCACATACATACTAGAAACAGCAAAGGAACAACTGGTTTATTTCCCCTTATAATTTACAAAATATAGGTGCTTAAAATGCATGTATGTGTATTTTGTGTGTGTGTATGGAGAAACTAAAACAGAGATACTGTAGCTGTTATTTCACAGAGTACTAGATTTGAAAGAAAAAAAAAAATGTATTAACTGGCCCAGAAAGAGTTTAGATAAGATTCTTCATAGTTACTTTAAGTAGAAAAGGGTGTAAACTGAAAATTTCCAACTCAGGACCAACTCTGTGACTGAAAGGATATTATTTAACACCTTCTGAAAGTCCCTTATATTAACTGGTAAACTAAACAATTAAGCCATTTTTAGGGTCTCAAATGAATTGATATGATAAGTATCATTTATCATTTTATGTATTGTATATGAGAGGCTCAAGGACATAGGTTAATTTTTTTTTTCCTTTAATGGTCAGAAAGGTAAGAATTTCAAAAAAATAGCATGACCCAGCCTCTCAGTATGTGGTCAAGTAGACAGTCTTAAATCTCCAAAGAATATTAGATCACTGGAAAGATTGTTAAAAGATCAGATATTTTTTTTTCCCTTGGGGGTTAGAAAAGAAAATAAATTTTATCCTTTTTCTAAATATTTCTTATAATAAAAATGTAGCTATATTAATGACAAATTACATTTGATTAGTTATTACAGCTTACATTCAAAAGTAATATGCATGAGGACTACTAAAAAGCATAGAAATAATAGTGCTTTAACCACATTCATTAATAAAGGATTATTGCTTAAAGGATTAATCTAAAAACTTTTGAAATCCAGATTTTAACTAAAAGATAAAAGTAAAGCATTGGGTCTGCTGCTATCTACTTTGCATGTACTTCTAAAAATCTGTATAAATTAGGAACATTTTCTATTGCTGTTATTGATTATTCATAAGAATGAGACCATATCACTAATTCCTTCTCTTATCATTCTTCTTCACTCCATATTAAAAGCAAAGAAATATAGTTAGGAAGGGAATTTTAAAATATGAAAAAACTTTATAATGGATTTTCTAAGTTAAGGAGAACCTTTTAAAAGGAAAATACTTTTAAAACAATAATCTAAGAATTGCACAACAACTTCTAATACTTGAGGTTACCTTTGCAGAGAAGAAATACTTAATTCATCTAGAAAAAAAGCATTGCTTTTTTTCTTGAAACTTTTTAAAAGACTACTAGAACTAGGATAATACAGTAATTTGTATTTCTGAAAAATTAACCTCTTCAGTATTTTGTCATTAACCTGTATTTGCTGTCCTATTTCTAAGTTTGGTCCATATTTAACTAGCACTAAAGCAAAGTCAGAGTTTTCCTATATTATTCTAAAATGTCTTTCTTAATGTAAATATCTCATATCACAATTTACCTAGGATGAAGTTTCTAATTATTTATGTAATTCTCTCATGAACCCAATAAATCTCAGCTGGGTTTTATGGGGCTCTTCTCCCTTTTTGCTATAACAATACACTTTGATTCTCCAAAGTAGAATACATTTTTCTCTCCCTCCTATACTCATCAGTGTTTATCAATCACTGCAGTGTCAGATGCATTTATTGGGAAAACCAGAGCTCTGCCCAACTCTATAAAATGAAAATACCCTTACCTCAGCACTACCTCTGTTAACTATGAGTAAGGATTTACTAAAGGAACAATAAGAAAAGTAAAAGATGATCCAGGCAGAAATGAGACAGCCACAGAACAGAGATCTTCATAGTATACATGCTCAAAAGCTAATCAGTAAATGGACAAATTTACAAATAAATGAAAGTTAGGAAAATGTTATGCTC
Source organism: Lontra canadensis (assembly GCF_010015895.1). Classification (NCBI taxonomy): domain Eukaryota; kingdom Metazoa; phylum Chordata; class Mammalia; order Carnivora; family Mustelidae; genus Lontra; species Lontra canadensis. The sequence goes on from NW_022631017.1 coordinate 15,793,917, forward strand.
CCACTCCAGCACTGAGAAAGAGGATAAAAATGTTTGTGGAATCCAAACTCAGAACATATTTTATAATAGAAACATTATATTAAATTACAGTTAAATGCCACTTATATTTATATTGTAGTACTCATAAATAATTTTTTATAGAATGGTCTTGTGTTTTATCCACCACTAATTGCATTTGCTACAAAGAAGTGGATCTGAGTTTCAAATAATGAACACAGGTTATATACCAACTTTATTATCTGTTGAATACAATTAATGGGGACCTAAGAAATGCTGAAAGCCTGAACCTCTCTAAGAGGTATTAAATCATTAAACACAACTCTGAGGGGGGGTTCTAGTCTGCATCTACATGGAGTAGAGCTTATTGTCATGCGGAGAGAGGGACATCAATTGTGGCTTACATGCCACTTTTCTTAACAAGATTTAGTAGACTTACTGAAAAGGCATTCCTTCAACTGCTGTATGTTCTTAGGACAATTTCTAGAAATCTTACTAGTTGTTAATTTATAATTTTCACCAGGTATGATTGCTTCATTGGGAAGATGATCCATGAAGCACCTCAGTCCACCATTCTGGAAGCCCCCTTCCTACTCTTAGTCCTGGTCCTGATCTCCAGTTTTCTTTGCTTTCTAGATATAGGAGATGAAAGTCTCTACCTAAGATGTCAAGGACGCCTTCTACTTTCACACTTGACTTGTAATTACCATTTAATTGCTCTCAGCTTTTTATTGTATTTTTTTAGGGCTCCTATCAAGCTCAGTAATAGTCACCCAACCCCACTTTATTATTTTTCCCATATTCTTCAAAACCTAACTAGAGATTCAGTTTAATGTTAGAATGCTATTAGGTAATAACCCCTAAGGGTGAACACCTGTGGAAAGGAGGTGATGGAAGAAGAATGATGCAGGAAGAAGTTAAACAAAAATGAAGGCTCTGTGGCATCAGTCAACCCCAAGGTAAGCTCCAGAGCTAAAGTGGTGCATTAGACTTATAATGAGTCAAAATATCCAGCCTTGTTACACCATGTCGTTCAGTCATTGAATGGAGACCATGCCTGGAAGGACATAATATTGATTGGAACACTTTTTGAAACTACGGTAATCCCTGAAGGGGCTGGCAGTTGAAGGTTCTTGACCAATAAGCCTTACTAAAGCAGTAAAAACAAGTCCTTGGAAACAAATCATTGACTATATATCATGACATGATATATTACCATGTCTATCTGTAGCCCAGGTCTCAACTCCAAAGATGAAGGAGATTTCAGACTCTCTGAGTATCTGGCCTGAATATAAGCATTGGAAATATTCACCAAATTACCTTTCAGAACTTTAGATCTTAGAAGTGGTAAGACTTCTACAAGGGCTAGGGCTTTTAGTCTGTACTATAACCAGGAAGGACATGATTTTCCCTTGTGGACTCCAACCCGAGCTTTCATTCCAAATTTACTGTTAATATAAAGTTCTATCTTACTGTAGGATTCGAAGTTTCAAGAAATCCACATATCTCAGCCCTATATTCAATATCTACATGTTCCCCCAGTTGATCTCATTGACACAATTATGACAAAATCATTACCAGGCAAAACAGAGTCAAATTCAAATCTTCTGATTTGAAATTCTGTGGTCTGTAACCGACTCTATACTCAGAACATCAATATAAGCAGAGTTCATAAGGAGACTGAGGGAGAATAGAGTAATATATTTTTTCTGAATATATGGTGCTTTCTGAATGATCCATACTTAATAGGTACACTAGATAAAAAATACAATTATTAATAATATGGCAATAATTTTGGAGACAATGTCTCTTCTTTTCTCAACACACTTTTATCTACATATTGACTAAATGAAGGTTTTGTCTTAGCCTAGCAAATAGTCATTGCCCCTTTGATTCCTTGAGCACAGTATTATATAAATTATAATACTGGCTTCTGTAATGGAATTTGCTAGTCCCAGAACTATATATATACTATATGTAACAAACTCATAAATCCAAGTCTTTCTGAAACTCCTTCAGCCTGGGTTATCTAAAAACGTCAAATTGAAAACATTTAAAGTATATCTCCAATCCTTCTTATCAATCTCTTTAAAAAATTCTTTAGGAATGCCTGGGTGGTTCAGTGGGTTAGGTATCCATAACTCTTGATTTCTGTTGGGGTCATGATCTCAGGGTCATGAAATTGAGCCCCAGTCATGCTCCGTGCTCAGCAGGGAGTCTCCTCAATATTCTCTCTCTCCCTTTCCCTTTGCCCCTCCCCACCATGTGTGCTCTTTCTCTCTAAAGTAAATAAATCTTTAAAAACGTTCTTTAACTTGAGCTCTAATATCTCTAGGTCCTGTGGTTTAATATACTTCTAAAGCATTTAAATCTATGTAGAGAAAAGGTATAATGTCTTCAAGTAGAGACAGCATTTCCTCTTGAAGATAATGGGCATTTTAATTTTGGAGATATTAATGATTTCAGCTGCTCTATATCTAATATGAGAGAAATAACATCCATTTTCTAGACTATGTGCCCCAACACAGAATATATAATGCCTTCTATTTTGTTACATTTTATAAATTAGAGTATTTTAAAGTTGTATAGGAATATTGTATTAATATGTACAAATTCCATGGACAATGGAATCTGAGTAGAATTGACTTACCTACACAGCTCCATGTGAGGGCCTTTATTGTACCAGCCAAGCAATGACTATATATAGTATAAAAACTATTAGCCCATCTCTGTCTACAATTATTTCAGTTAACATATGAGTCAAGTTGGATTAATCAGAGTGAGGCATAAGAATTTGTTGATAATTAGGGGACGAAGTGTGAGTAAGGAAGCAGGTAGCCCAGATTGCTGCTGGGAGCCATCTTAAACCTGATAAGAACTACCATTCTGAAAGTTAGAGCTATAATATCTGAACAGACTAGTGCTTATTGACATTTTAATTCTCTGAATAGCTCCTCATCTCAGCCCTCATTTACCTATGTAGAAAATTTCGCTTTATGATTTAAGTGAGCTTTAGTTTTCTGTTATTTGCCATTGAAAATATCCAATTTATCAAGTATTTTAATACACGTCATCTATTTTTTTTTACTGATTTCAGAGGTAGAATTCAGTGATTCATCATTTGCATATAATACCCAGTGCTTATTACATCAAGTGCTCTCCTAATGCCCATCACCCAATTATCCCTTCTTCCCACCCATTGCCCTTCCAGCAATCCTTGGTTTGTTTCCTGGAGTTCAGTGTCTCTTATGGTTTGCCTCTCTCTCAATTTTCATCTTATTTTATTTTTCCTTCACTTCCCCTTTGTTTATCTGTTTTGTTTCTTAAGTTACACAAATGAGTGAAATTATATGGTATTTGTCTTTCTCTGACTGATTTATTTTGCTTAACATAATACCCTTTACTTCCATCCATGTCATTGCAAATGGCAAGATTTCATTCCTTTTGATGGTTAAGTAATATTCCATTGTATACCTCTGTTTCCAAAGAATTCGCCTAACAACTTGAAGGCAAAACAGAGACTGAAATCCAGGTATTTGAATTGCCATATCTATAGACTTTCCAACTTTCCTCATTAGTCTAAAATTATTATTTTCATCTCTAATCATAATTGTAGTTCTCTTTCAAACTTGTGTATGATATCCCATCTCCCTGTGTTCTTGTCGTTTCTTGGAGGAAAAAAAAAAAACAACTAGAATAACCATCTATATAAAAATGAAGTTCTGAATATTTCTCCTGAAGTTATTACTCTATTATAAAACGTCAGTTAAGTATTTAATCTAAACCAGGTTCTATTCAAGGGATGGGTATAAAATACCATCACAGTATAATTATTGAAGCAAGTAAATGAATATATAATTATGGTAGGCATGTTAGGTCCTGTAAGAGAGAAAACCAAAAAATGCTGTGGAGGTCTATAGGCTAGACTACACAAATTGGGAAAAGGTTCCTACCAGATATACCATTTAAGCTGTAGCTTGGAATGATGGAGAGGGCTTTACTTAGAGGGTTGGGAAAGACACACGAGGCATGAAGCTTAGCACAATTATGAAACTGTACTTACTTTATAAAGAAAGGGAGATAGCAGAGAGAAATAAAACCTATGATCACTTACTAAATAACTAAGATCAAATGGACACATTATACATTCTCTAAAAAGATACCAAAGGTAAAAATATACAACACATTACTGATAGTTTTATAGTCCTGTGTGAGACCAGAGATGATACTAGAATGGAATGGAGTATATGGGACCACAATGTGACCTGAAGGAAACTTAAAGACTCACTTACCAAGTACTATCTATTTCACTGACTTCCCACAGTGTTCCTGGATGCATCTTCAAAACAAAATCCTGGCAGTTTTGATAAAATTTGATAAAAATTCTTACCAATGAAGTATGATGACTTTTAAGAGCATCAGGAAGAAGAGACTCTCAGAGCCTGAAGATAAAGAAGGTATGGCCTATGTTGAAAAATGTAGATTCCCAGAGAACCCATGCAGGAAGCAAGTGGACAGAGGTGAAGTCCTGGGGGATAGAGCACCAAAAGGGAAAAAAAAAAATGAGAACAAAGGCAATCCAAGTCATTTAAGAGACTTTATTCTTAGGAAGTAATCATGGAAAGAAATAAATGAAAAGTGGTTGGTTCACACAGTTTAATGTGGAAAACTCTAAGGGCAGACACATTTTAGTGAATAATGCATAGAAAAAAATCCCTTTTGCAACAGACAACACTTTTTTAGGAAAAGATCAAGGATAGGAGAATGCTAAAAGCAGCTACATTTAATTTTTTTCATAACATTTCTTGTTTCATAGCACAAAATTAAATAGACTCCTATATTTTGATAGGGGGAGGGAGTAAATGATACAGCTGACCCAGCAAAATCACAAATGGAAAAATAAGTCTTTAACTGAAAAAGGCTTGTTAAGACTGGGGGTTGGCCAAGACATCCTATTCTAGGATGATTTACAGTCAGGAAACTTATCTGCAATTCTAAAACTGCAGACTTTTATTTTATACCATAAATAAGAAGTAAACTTTGCCATAGATTTTGGAAGAAAATCACTATTTGAGATTAAGGCTTCCTATTTATATTCACAGACCAACAGTTGGTGAAAGCTTACTGGCTAGGAGATTATACTGATAATAATAATAATAGTTCATCGAACAATTACTACATGTCAGGGCTTATTCTAAATTATTTACTTATAATTTTTCATTTTATCCTCCCAACAAGGTTATGAACAAGATTATCATTATCCCAAATTTATAGATGAGATGCCCTGGGCAGGTTTCCTCTTGCCCAATGACACACAGTAAGTGTCAGAACTGAACAAGAACCAAGAAGGCAGACCCAACCTATCCTTTTCCTTTAATCTGCTACATTTTGATACTGCAGGGAAAATAATAAATGTAATTGTGTTTAGGGCATATAAAGCAGTATATTTGTGTAAAACTAGGAATCAAGAAACTTGAGTATATGATGTCTTTCTGCCACTGCCATGTTTTCTTTAGACAGGTTCTTCACACCCTTCTGTCATTAGTTTTCTTATCTGCACTATAAAAAGAGGTGTAATATTTTCAAATGGTCTAGGATTCTAGAACTATGCAAGCCATAGCTGCCCGCTCACAAGGGTCTTACCTTTCAGAGTTCAAAATCAGGTATCTATCAAAATCGAGTGTCTATCAAAATCAAGTGTTTACCTTTCATGTTTTTTTTTACCCCTTTCTGACATACCATAAGTAATCACAGAGTACTACATGCTTTTAGCACTGATTTTCAGTCTGTGTTAAATGTTTACATCTTTGCAACTGCATCTGTTTTTTTTTCGATGTGAGTTTACTTAATTTCAGGACAGATACCATGACTTATTAGTGTCTTCTGAAGTAAGATGCATCCTCAAAATACCAGATCCTTAATAAAAACATAATGGGATTATGTTACTCTTTGACAACTTTAGTAGAATTCCAAAAGACAAAGCAACATTATTCAACCAAGGATTTCTATGGGGTATGAAGAATATTCTAAGGCTATTCTTATGTTTGGAGTATAATGCAACAAGAATAAGGAAATGTTGGAGGACTCTTGAAGGGAAGTAGTTATATATTCCTCAAAGGAAGCATGAAGAACTCATACACTGGCTTTGAGCATCTGAGTAATCAATATTTTACTAGAAAAAAATACAATACAATGAGAATACAACACGCTGAGCACACAGACTGCTTATAGTAATTCAATTTTAAATATTCTATGCAACCATCATATTGCATGTCTCCCTTTTGTCAATTGGCACAGGTGTTTGGAAGATACAAAATTTGGTTACGGAGGCTATAATTCTCATCCATGTGTTTTTTTTTTTCCTTGGCATTCAGGGCATTTATCTTCTTTATAATAAAGGATATTTCTTGTGCTGATTTGTTTTGGTGCCTAAGGAGAAGGACACCTTTATGCTCTTCTCTCTGGGCATTTCCTACAAAGCTTTACCTCAGAGTTTTGATGCACTTTGTTTTGAGGCTTCCCTCAGAAGTAGTGACTTCCAGGTATAATTTCCAAATATGCTGTTTGCATTCAGGAGCTGCCTGTGGTTATGTTTCTCCACAAGTTGACTGTTCTTGGATTTTTTTGTTGCTGCTTGCTTTTAGGCATTTATCAGAACAGAAGTGTTACAGATGCTTCTTAGATGCCGAAATGGCTGCATCTTGAGGCTACAACATGACAGATGCGTGCCGGTTGCTTGTCACCCAAGCTCTCATCTACAGCTAGTGGCAGCCCCAAATGCCCCTCACATCCCTCCTGCATCACTTAAATTAATGAAACATCAGCCCCCAAAATATAAATACTAAGTTCTGAAACCCAGATTTAGGTTACCAGAAAGGCTATTTCTTTATCATCATCACAGTTCATTAACAAATGACAGCATTTCTGTGGCAATAGAAGTAAAATCCTGTTTATAAACTGTATGTTAGCCAGACTAGCTCATTCATTTCTACCATCAGAGATGCTTCTTAAATTTTAATGTTCTCTTCCTTACCTACCCTAGACCCAGTTTACTTTTATGATGAGTAGGACCTCTTGCCAAACAAATTCAACAATATTGATTGCTTTGCTTACTGGATTCTGAAAGTGCTCAATATTTGAATCCTACCACTCTACCCTGTATGTTACACATGCAATATTTTGTACACTTATACAGGGTTACATATAAGTAACTAGGAAATCCTACTAGGGATCCTTTCCCTAATAAGAATAGGAGTGTGAAGGTAAATACTATATTGTTTACTTCTTCAGTATTCTTTATACTATTTGGCATGAGTCTAAAAATATAGAAAATACCTACTAGTGTACATAAAATTTATCTCACTGGAAAACTTTAAAGTTTTTTTCACAAGCACTCAGAATCACTGAAAGTCCACAGGAAAAGAAACTCTCATAAATTTGGTATAACTGTAAGTTGTTGCAACCTTTCATAGAAGCATTTTGTTATTATCTGTCAAAATTTTTAGGTATGATATATTTGAATCAGGAATTTCAATTTAAAGAATCTAGTCTATGAATATTATAAATCAAGCAAATTAAGATACATTACAGCATTCTGTAACAGAATCACTTTTATTAGCAATAGAAATGAAGTCAGTCTGAACATTCATCAGCATGCATCTGGTTAGTTAATGGTATATTCATACCACAGACTTTGAAGCAATACTTTAAAAAATAAAGCAGACCTAGATGTACTAAGAAAAAAAATTGTAGTATACTGTTAAGGAAAAGACAACCTAAAACACAAATAAATAAGCAACAAACAAAAAATATACCAAAAATATTGCAGAACAATGTATAGTATAATCATTCTAGTAGCACAAACACACCACATGTGTTTGGGGAAGCTGTAGGCATGCATATCAAATAGGGAAGGGAAGAGAAATCATTTTCATTTTGACTAACATTTTGGATGGTTTTATTTATTAATGTATTTGAATGCCTATTATATTCCAGACAACGTGCTAGGTTGTGATTTCACTGGAATGTTTTTAACAACTGCACTTTTTACTCATTTGAAATTATTTGTTTTTTAAATATGGTCTCTAACCAAAAATATTATCATCGTTCATCAGAGAACTATGCCTTTAAGAGTACTGAAATTTGTTTACATAGGCCACTCAAGGAAAATGGCAAGATTATATTTTAAACAAGTCAGAGCTGCAGGCATGATAGAATCCATTAAGCTTATCAAGACAAGACTACGTGAAATCCTTGAAACAAATTCCTATATCAAGGTGCATGATAGAAATCTTACATATGGATGCATATCAAGTTTTTATAGGAGTTAATGAAAGAATGCTGCCTTTCTAGCTAGACCATGGTAAAAAGTAACTAATTGCCTTAAAAATTGTCTCAAGTTTCTGCTGAGCATTACATAGACCACAGTGCCTCCAACTGGACATGACTTTAGATATCATCTTGCCGTTAATTGTGGATTAAAGTTATATATTACAGTGATAATAGTATGACAGTTTGGAACAGACAGGCATGATTCACAGCCTTTCCCTCCCACTTAGTAATAAAGTGTGATAGGTACAGAATACTTAAAATCACTGCTTCATTTTTTCCATCAGTAAATAGAGATACTAAATATAAGTTAGTTATGGTTGTGTAACAACTCCATAAGTGAATGCATATAAATAAATGTAATGTATGTAAAACACTCAGTATAGCACCTGATACGTAATAAGCAATAAATATCTCCTGGTACTATTATTTATGATATTTTTGATGACAGAATTTAGAAGGTGTGATTCTTTGGGGATTACAAATTCTTTAGAGCATCTATTCATATGTTTTATAATATTTTCCCACTAGTTTACTAGTTTCCTATTGCTGTTGTAGCAAATTGTCATGAAGTTAGTGGCTTAAAGTAACATAAATATATTACCTTTTCGTTCTTAAGTTCAGAAGTCTAAAATGGTCTGCAGGACTGCATCCCTTTTGCAGGCCATAGGAGAGAATTCATTTCTTTGCCTTTCTCAGCTTATAAAGTGCACCTACATTCCTTGGTTCTTGGCCTCTTCCTCCATCTTCAAAGCCAGCAATAGCTGGGCAAATCTTTCTCATATTACCCTACTTTTACACACCACTACTATAGTCATATCTCCCTCTTCCATCCTCTAATAAGGGTCCTTGTGATTACATTAGGCCTGCCTAGATAATCCAAAAAAATTTCCCCATCTCAAGATCCTTAATTTAGTCACATCTTCAAAGTCCTTTTTAAAGTAACATCCACAGGTCCTTTGGATTTGGATATTAGCATCTTTACGGAGCCATTATTCAGCCTACTTCAACTAGTAAATAAATTCAGGGAAATTTGAATAGACATGCAAATTTTCTGTTTCAAAAACTTCATTTGTCATTTATTCTGTTACTATTAGGGCAGTGTGAATTTTGTCTTCAGTTTCACTATAATATCCAATAAGATGGTCAGACTGTACATGTACACCAATTAGCAATTAATGAGTACTCATTGATGTAACAGAATCTGTTGTTCCCTTGAGAAAGGTCATAATTCCTTACTTAACCTCATAATGTCCTTTTTTGGACATCATCTAAGACTAGAAAGAAATTCTGAATCTCATTAGAACGTAAAAACTGAAAACTGACCTTAAAACCATCTTTTCAAGAATACCCTCTAGTGTGTTACATAAAATGCTAGATCTGAGAGATATAAATATATGGCTCTCAGAAAGAGATTTCATGGTCAAAAATATGTGTAAACCACTGTATATTATATACCCTATTTTGAGATTAAAAAATAATATGATTATATTATCATGTTAATTAACCTGGTAGGTTTCGAAAAAGTAAATCTTTTTTTTTAGAAGTTCATAGATTTTATAACTACACAAAATTTATTTTTTCCTTTTGGTTGTTTTTTTCCAGAATCAGTGAAAGTAAGTCCATTGGACATCACTATGGGAAAATGACTAATCCAGTGCTTCTCAACTGTTATTTCTGGGCCAGCAACATGAGCACCAACAGAGACCTTGTTAGAACCCAATCTGTTTGCACAGCTGAGCATGCTCAGTCCCAGAGTTTACTTGCTCCCTCTGCCTCTGTAGGTCAAAGCTTTACTTTGGGTAATGTCATACCGTAGGCATGCCAAATCCCAAAATATTCTGCCATTTGATTATCAACTTTTGCTGATGTTCCACAGTGACACCCATTTCCAACACTGGGCTCATAGCAACAGGCTATGTAGTTGTTCATCCTGTAGAGGATTTATTCTCTTATGCTCATGCTTTGATTCTGTATCTCTAGGTAGTATTTACAGCTTGAATAGACATAGTACATCTTAATACTGCTCCTGTCCCTACACTAAGACAAATGTCAGATCAAACTATTGTTTTCTTATGTATAAGAAGTCTTTTCACATCTTTTATCTAAGAAGTGGTTTGGAAAAACCCCATAATTCTTCTCTGTAACTTCCTTACATTTGTGTACAAAAAAAAAAAAAAAAAAAGGCCACTAAAAACCAAAGATTTTTTAAAATCATTGTACAAATTCCTTTGTTAAATTAAACTACCTACGCTTTGCTGTCATACTATTTTCTCTTCAATATGATGGTACAAGAACAATATTAAATAAAGTAGGTAGTATTGCAGGGGAGAAGTTCAAATCACAGAAGTAAAAAGTTAGAATATTTATAATTTTGATTGAGTTGAAGTTTATTCTTATAAGGAAGACTTTTCTTCCCTAAAATTATTTCTGGAATGGCAAATTGTTCCCATTATTAAAAGTTGAAGTTGTTAAGAAGGGGGAAAAAAAAAAGTCTGCTCAGGAAATAATCTAGCATCCTAAAACATTACTAACATATGATTAGAGGAAAAAAGTTAATTAATCAAGCAAGAAGGATAAGGAAAACAAATTTTATAAAAAAGGAAAGAATGCTAAATTTAAATTTGAGTTAAGATTAATAACTGGCATGGGACGCCTGGGTGGTTCAGTTGGTTGGACGACTGCCTTCGGCTCAGGTCATGATCCCAGAGTCCTGGGATCGAGTCCCGCATCGGGCTCCCAGCTCCATGGGGAGTCTGCTTCTCCCTCTGACCTTCTTTCTCATGCTCTCTCTCACTGTCCCTCTCTCAAATATATAAATAAAATCTTTCAAAAAAAAGGAATTATAACTGGCAAAGATTTTTAAAATATATAAGGAAGAAAGATGATAATGAAAAATTTTATTTGGGTGAATTTTGTGATGGTGGTCATGATGGTGGTCGTTTTGAACCTTAAGAAAGAAAAAATGACAAGGTAAGCAAAATTTGTTGGAAAGCAAATATTGAAAAGAAAGCTTTTTTTGGAATTTTTAACTTTTTTAAAGTTTTTAAAAATTTATTTCTAGAGAAAGAGAGAGTGAGACAGAGTGAGCAGGGAAGGTTTCAGAGGAAGAGAGAATAGAATCTTAAGCCGTCTCCACACTCGGCATGGAGTCCAACATGGGGCTTGATCTCACAAACCTTAAATTATGACCTGAGCTGAAATTAAGAATCATTTGCTTAACTAACTGAGCCACACCAGGCACCCTGGAATTTTAAAATTTGTATTTCTTATAGTCGTTGGTGTTCTGCCTTTCCAATTATATGTAAGTTGAACAGAAGAAAGGCAAGACTTCTTTAGCCATTTATGAGAATGTACTTCTACTAGTGTGATTTCCCCTCTGGCTGTCACAAGCTGAGAGGATATATTTCCTCTGCATAAATTTAAGAAGCCTGGCAGTAACATGGGTGGATGGCAATAAATAATATTGTCACCTGCACATAAATGGAATTTCTGGTGTCTTGTTCTTCATTGCTGTCAGTAGTGTATCTCTCCTTAAGATAATATTTCATCAAACTTATAATGAAAATGATAATGTGGCCAAAGTTTATTTACAGCATAAGTTTCTTTCAGTTGGGTTGAGTTTTTGTTGTCATATTAATCAAACACAAACTTGAAACTCTTCAAAAATACTTTTCCAAAATAAATACTTTTAAAAACATATAAAGAGACAAATTTTAAAGCCACAATTTTTTTTCAGTATAATATCAGCCAAAAGAATGCATTTTCTTTTATTATTAAGAATTTTGGGGGTCCCTGGGTGGCTCAGTGGGTTAAAGCCTCTGCCGTCAGCTCAGGTCATGATCCCATGGTCCTGGGATTGAGCCCCACAGCAGGCTGTCTGCTTGGCAGGCTCTCCGCTTGGCAGGGAGCCTGCTTCCCCCAACCCTCTCTGCCTATTTGTGATCTTTGTCTGTCAAATAAATAAATAAAATCTTTAAAAAAAAAAGAATTTTGGTGAGTCACAAAATTTTCATGAAAACAAAGACCATATGGCCATATCTACCAAAATGAAATTGCAATTTCCCCGAAAGAAATTTTTCAAAAAAACTAAAATGGTCAAGAAAAGTAAATCTCTAGCCACTCCCATCTTCATATAAATTGGAATAATATACAAAAGATTCCATTTTGTTAAAAATAGTTTTGGTTTTAATAATTCTAAAACTTTTTTCAAACAAACATGATAGTAAAAATGCTGCCTTTTATTAGATAAAATTCAAAGAATAGCATACGGTATGTTCAATATTGAGTTTGTAGTCATATTTCATATTTATAATTTATATCAGGACCATATTTTATAGGTATGTGACAGAATCAATTAGGATTATTGGTCATAAAAATTATTTATAGGGTGAAAGGAAAAGAATACTGTTAGCACAGGATAAAAGCATACAAAATTAATTTCCACACTTATTAGTTGTGTGAATCTTAGGTGAGTTATTTAAACCCTCTTAGTGTCTTCTTCTATAAAATGGGTATAATAGAAGTACCTGCTTCATAGGATTGCTACAAAGATCACTAAGTTAACATTTATAAAGTACTGAGATGAGATCTAGCATATAATAAATGCTAGATAAATATTTATTAAATGAAATAAATAAATAAATGGGACCAGACAAGTTGGGGACAACCGTCATTTCTTATTTCAAGATATTTCTAATGGTGTCTCTAATAATCAAGCACTGTTATCCAAGAGTAAAAACGTCATTCTTGGGGGAGATAAGATGGCGGGGAAGTAGGAGGAGGCACTGTTTTAACCTGTACCCTAAAGTGAGCTGATTACCTACCAAAGAACTCCGATCACCCATGAAATCAGCCTGAGATCAGAATTATACACGTCTGGATCTTTATGGGGGCAGAAGACGCCAGTGGGCAGGTAAAGCGGAGTGGGAACATTGGACTGATATTGGAAGGTAAGCAAAAGGGGGAGGGAGCCACCAGAGGCGACCGATTGGAAAGTAATACCCCAATACGAGAGTGCCCTGCGACTGGGGACCAGCATTAACTTGGAGTCTGGTTGAAAGCACTCAAAAAGACCAAAGGATCATGGGGGGGGGGGATTGTGGGAACCAGGGCAGTTAGGGACAGGGGCTTAAGTCCCCAGACCCAGGACAGCCACCCCTGGCGCTGAGCCAGAGAGAGTGCGGCGGAGAAACCAGGTCTTGGTCCCTGAGCCACCAGCTCGCTTGAGAGCATGTGGAGTCCAGCTCCCGTGAGGGGCTGGGAGTCTTGCCAGCTGGCAGAAACATAGCCTTTTTGCAGTCCCCACGCTTGCACTGCGCTGCGCTATCAGAGCCTGAGACGCACGCGCCCCACACCCTCCCCTGAGAGAGGTGTGCAAAGGCGTCAACCCAGTGCTCTCGGACCCAGAAAGACCAGGCACTCCCAGCCCAGGCCAGCAAGAAAATCTCAGTGTGCGGTCACTGCTTGGGACCTCTCTGGCAGTCTGGAGCTGCCCAGACAGCCGCTGTTGTCATGGTTTTGGGTACAAGCAGGAGTTCCTGTGTCCCCAGGGACCGTGACTCAGAACCTGCTCTGCCAACAGCGGAGGGGAAACTTGTCTGCTCTGCAATACCCAGAGGGGAACAGACTGAGGCTTCTCTCTGAGAGGAAGGTCTGGGAACAGTTTGCTTTCCTCTAAACCTTCAAAAACCATCAAAAGCTGTCAAGGAGAGAGGAAAAAAAAAATATGAACAAACATAAAAACCTCCAGAGAAGAAAAGCCTAAAAAAATCAGTTTCCTCAGAGCCCACCCCCTTGAAGGGGGTACCCCGGTAGGACTTAACTCAGGGAACATTGCCTGAAAACCCACGTAGCCGGCCCCTCCCCCAGTAAACCAACCAGGAAAAAAAAAAAAAAGAAAAAAAAAAAGACAAGAGAACAACCACCACTACTACATAGATACGACTTTTTTTTTTTTTAAAGATTTTATTTATTTATTTATTGGACAAAGAGAGAAACCACAAGTAGGGAGAGAGGGAGGAAGAGAGAGGGAGAAGCAGGCTCCCCACTGAGCAGAGAGCCCGATGTAGGGCTCGATCCCAGGACCCCAAGATCATGACCTGAGCTGAAGGCAGAGGCTTAAGCCACTGAGCCACCCAGGTGCCCCCATAGATACAACTTTTATTTTTAATTTGTTCCCACTATTCTGGTTCATTTAAAAAAAAATATATATATATATATATATACATATATATATATATAATTTTTTAACCTATTTACCATCACAGTGAGATGTCCAGTACATCAAATTCCATAATAACCTTTTAACCTGAACTTTTTGATACATATACCTGTGTTTTCCTTTTGCTTTTCTATTTTTTAATTTTTTTAAAAATTTTAGTTTAGTTTAGTTTAGATTATTCTTACTTTATTTTTATTTTTTAATATTCATATAAAGTTAAACTTCAAGGTAATCCCCTTTCCCCAGTCAATGCTACACCTATAGGTAAACCAATTTTTATTCCCCATTTATCTTAGGAAAGTTGAGTCCTTTAACAAAGATATCAAGACATATCCAGGAAGAATATAAATAACCTTCCTCGCCTACACTGAGAATTTATAACCACTCTCCCATCTTTTTCTTCCACCAGTGTTTCTGTGTATTTGTGTTTGTCCTGATAGTATAAAAATCTTATACTTGGGGTTCTTTTTGATGAGGTTCTTTTCTTTTTTCTTCTATATATATATTTTTTTTTTCTCTTGTCATATACTTTTATCAGTCTTTTTGTTTGTCTGTTTTTGTTTGTATACTTCATAAATCTTACCTTGGGGACCATTTAGGTTGAGCCTTCTCTTTTATCTTCCCTTTTTTCCTGTCTCTGTCTCTCTCTCTCTCCTTTTTTCTTTTTCTTTTCTTTTTTCTCTCATTTGGGTGTGGACTCCTGATTACTCAGAAGCATTCCAGCGTGCACCTTGACTGCACCACGGTCGATACATCCAGCTACATCCGTTCAGCCATCTCTCACCAAAATGACTAGGAGGAGGAATGCCCAACAGAAGAAAAATTCAGAGGATGGGCCTTCTGCAACAGAGCTAATGGCTATCAACATAGACAATATGTCGGAAAGGGTATTCAGGCTAACAATTATCCAGGCAATAGCTAGGTTGGAGAAAGCCATGGATGACAAAATGGAACTGATTAGGGCAGAACTGAAAGCCACCAGAGATGATGTTCACAATGTTAGGGCAGAACTGAAAGCCACCAGGGATGATGTTCACAATGCTCTCAATGAGTTTCAATCTAACCTAAATTCTCTAAAAGCTAGGGTAGCTGAGACAGACAATAGAATTAGTGACCTGGAGGACAAACAGATAAAGAGAAAGGATCAGGAGAAAGCCTGGAACAAACAGCTTAGAAGCCACGAAAACAGAATCAGGGCAATAAATGATGTCATGAAACATTCCAACGTCAGAATTATTGGAATCCCTGAAGGAGAGGAGAAAGAAAGAAGTCTAGAAGATATAGTGGAACAAGTCGTTCATGAAAATTTTTCCAATCTCACAAATGGAACCAGTGTTCATGTACTAGAGGCAGAACGGTTTCCCCCAAGTATATAGATTCTTGAAAGTCCTTCAGACACCTGATAGTAAGAATGAAGAATTATAATTGTAGGCAGGCCCTCTTGAAGACAGCTAGGACAAAGAAGCTCCTTACTTACAGAGGAAAGCCCATCAGAATAATGTCAGACCTGTCCACAGAAAGCTGGCAAGCCAGAAAGTGCTGGCAAGATATATTCAGGGCACTAAATGAGAATAACATGCAGCCAAGAATACTTTATCCAGCAAGACTGACATTCAAAATGGATGGAGAGATAAAGAGTTTCCAAGATCGGCAAGGCTTAAAAGAGTATGCGACCACCAAGCCGACACTGCAGAAAATATTAAGGGGGGTTTTTTATAAAAGAGGAAAAATTCTAAGAAAATCATTGAACAAAAATATAGAGACAATCTACAGAAAGAAAGACTTCAAAGGTAACACGATGTCAATAAAAACGTATCTATCAATAATCACTCTCAATGTGAATGGCCTAAATGCGCCCATAAAATGACACAGGGTTGCAGATTGGATAAAACGATAGGACCCATCCATATGTTGTCTACAAGAGACCCATTTTGAACCTAAGGATACACCCAGACTGAAAGTGAAGGGATGGAGAAGTATCTTTCATGCCAATGGGCCTCAAAAGAAGGCTGGGGTAGCAATTCTCATATCAGATACCTTAGATTTTAAACTAAAGACTGTAGTCAGAGATACAGAAGGACACTACATAATTCTTAAAGGGACTATCCACCAAGATGATCTAACAATTGTAAATATCTATGGCCCCAATATGGGAGCAGCCAATTACATAAGAAAACTATTAATCAAGATAAAGAGTCATATTGATATGAATGCATTAATAGTAGGAGATCTTAACACACCTCTCTCAGTAATAGACAGATCATCCAAGCAGAAAATCAATAAAGAAACAAGAGCATTGAATGACACATTGGACCAGATGGACCTCATAGACATATACAGAACATTCCACCCTAAAACAATAGAATACTCATTCTTCTCAAGTGCATATGGAACCTTCTCCAGAATAGACCATATACTGGGTGACAAATCAGGACTCAACCGATACCAAAAGACTGAGATGATTCCCTGCATATTCTCAGATCACAATGCTTTGAAACTAGAGCTCAATCAGAAGGAAAAGTTTCGAATTGACTCAAATACCTGGAAGCTAAAGACCACCTTGCTTAAGAATGCTTAGATCAACCAGGAGATCAAAGAAGAACTGAAACAATTCATGGAAACTAATGAGAATGAAGACACTTCTGTCCAAAACCTATGGAATACAGCAAAGGCGGTCCTAAGGGGGAAATATATAGCCATCCAAGTCTCCCTCCAAAAAACTGAAAAATCCAGAACACACCAGCTGTCTCTACACCTTAAAGAACTGGAGAATCAACAACAAATCAAACCAACTCCACACATAAGAAGGGAAAAATCAAGATTAGAGCAGAGATCAATGAGGTAGAAATTAGAGAACGTATCAATGAAACTAGAAGCTGTTTTTTTTTTAAAGAATCAATAAGATCGATAAACCATTGGCCACACTAATCCAAAAGAAAAGGGAGAAAGCCCAAATTAATAAAATTATGAATGAAAAGGGAAAGATCACAAGTAACCCCACGGAAGTAGAAACAATCATCAGAAGTTATTATCAACAGTTATATGCCAATAAGCTAAGCAACCTAGATGAAATGGATGCATTCCTGGAAAACTATAAACTCCCAAAATTGAACCAGGAAGAAATTGACAACCTGAATAGACCAATATCTAGTAATGAGATTGAAGCAGGGATCAAAAACCTCCCAAAAAACAAGAGCCCAGGACCTGACAGATTCCCTGGGGAACTCTACCAAACTTTCAAAGAAGAAATAACAACTATTCTCCTGAAGCTGTTTCAAAATATTGAAGCAGAAGGAAAACTTCCAGACTCTTTTTATGAAGCCAACATTACCCTGATCCCCAAACCAGGCAAAGACCACACCAAAAAGGAGAATTTCAGACCAATATCACTGATGAATATGGATGCTAAGATTCTCAACAAGATCCTAGCAAACAGGATCCAACAGCACAGTAAAAAGATTATCCACCATGACCAGGTGGGATTCATCTCTCGGTTACAAAGATGGTTCAACATTCGCAAATCAATCAATGTGATAGAACAAATCAATAAGAGAAGAGAGAAGAACCACATGGTCCTCTCAATTGATGCAGAAAAAGCATTAGACAAAATCCAGCATCTGTTCCTGATTAAAATGCTTCAAAGTATAGGGATAGAGGAAACGTTCCTGAACATCATAAAATCTATCTGTGAAAGACCCACAGCAAATATCATCCTCAATGGGAAAAAGCTCGCAGCCTTTCCGTTGAGATCAGGAACACGACAAGGATGCCCACTTCCACTACTCTTGTTCAACATATTATAAGAAGTCCTAGCAACAGCAATTACACAACAAAGAGAAATAAAAGGTATACAAATTGGCAATGAAGAAGTCAAACTCTCTCTCTTCGCAGATGACATGATACTTTATATGGAAAATCCAAAAGACTCCACCCCCAAACTATTAGAATTCATATAGTAATTCAGTAATGTGGCAGGATACAAAGTCAATGTACAGAAATCAGTGGCTTTCTTATACACTATCAATGAAAATACAGAAAGGGAAATTAGAGAATTGATTCCATTTACTATAGCACCAAGAACCATAAGATACCTGGGAATAATCCTAACCAAAGAGGTAAAGGATCTCTACTCGAGGAACTACAGAATACTCATGAAAGAAACTGAAGAAGAAACAAAAAGATGGAAGACCATTCCATGCTCTTGAATCAGAAGAATAAACATTGTTAAAATGTCTATACTGCCTAGAGCAATCTATACTTTTAATGCCATTCTGATCAAAATTCTACCGGTATTTTTCAAAGAGCTGGAGCAAATAATCCTAAAATCTGTATAGAACCAGAAGAGACCCCGAATCGCTAAGGAAATGTTGAAAAACAAAAATAAAACTGGTGGCATCAAATTACCTGATTTCAAGCTTTACTACAAAGCTGTGATCACCAAGACAGCATGGTACTGGCATAAAAACAGACACATAGATCAGTGGAACAGAGCAGAGATCCCAGATATGGACCCTCAATTCTATGGTCAAATGATCTTTGACAAAGCAGGAAAAAATATACAGTGGAAAAAAGATAGTCTCTTCAATAAATGGTACTGGGAAAATTGGACAGCTATATATAGAGGAATGAAACTCGACCATTCTCTTACATCATACACAAAGATTAACTCGAAATGGATAAAAGACCTCAACATGAGACAGGAATCCATCAGAATCCTAGAGGAGAACATAGGCAGTAACCGCTTCGATATCAGCCACAGCAACTTCTTTCAAGATATGTCTCCAAAGGCAAAGGAAACAAAAGCAAAAATGAACTTTTGGGACTTCATCAAGATCAAAAGCTTCTGCACAGCAAAGGAAACAGTCAACAAAACAAAGAGGCAACCCACAGAATGGGAGAAGATATTTGCAAATGACAATACAGACAAAAAGTTGATATCCAGGATCTATAAAGAACTTCTCAAACTCAACACACACAAAACAGATAATCATATAAAAAAAATGGGCAGAAGATATGGACACTTCTCCAATGAAGACATACAAATGGCTATCAGACACATGAAAAATTGTTCATCATCACTAGCCATCAGGGAGATTCAAATTAAAACCACATTGAGATACCACCTTAAACCAGTTAGAATGGTCAAAATTAGCAAGACAGGAAACAACGTGTGTTGGAGAGGATGTGGAGAAAGGGGAACCCTCTTCCACTGTTGGTGGGAATGCAAGTTGGTGCAGCCATTTTGGAGAACAGTGTGGAGATTCCTCAAGAAATTAAAAATAGAGCTTCCCTATGACCCTGCAATTGCACTACTGGATATTTACCCCAAAGATACAGATGTGGTGAAAAGAAGGGCCATCTGTACTCCAATGTTTATAGCAGCAATGGCCACGGTCGCCAAACTGTCAAAAGAACCCAGATGCACTTCAACGGACGAATGGATAAGGAAGATGTGGTCCATACACACTATGGAGTATTATGCCTCCATCAGAGAGGATGAATACCCAACTTTTGTAGCAACATGGACGGGACTGGAAGAGCTTATGCTTAGTGAAATAAGTCAAGCAGAGAGAGTCAATTATCATATGGTTTCACTTATTTGTGGAGCATAACAAATAACATGGAGGACATGGAGAGATGGAGAGGAGAAGGGAGTTGAGGGAAATTGGAAGGGGAGGTGAACCATGAGAGACTATGGACTCTGAAAAACAACCTGAGGGTTTTGAAGGGGCGGGGGGTGGGAGGTTGGGGGAGCCAGGTGGTGGATATTAAGGAGGGCACGTATTGCCTTGAGCACTGGTTATGGTGCAAAAACAATGAATACTGTTACGCTGAAAAGATATAAAAAAAAAATTAATTAATAAAAAAAGGTTAGAAAACTTTTTAGAAAAACTTTAGAAAATTAGTGCACTCAATGAGTTTGATATTAATAATAATTTGCACCTAATTGATAACCTCATGAAGTTAAAAAACATGAGAGTTTAAAAGCAAAAGAAGAAGAAAATCTTATGTATTTATCAAGATGGCTTTTGCATTACCTATAATAAAGGATTCTTCAAGATGAAAATTGTATTCAAAATAATTACATTTACATGACATATAGCAGAGTAAACAATGAAACAAATGCAAGTGCCCAAAGTATGGTCATAGGACATAATGGTAACTCTCAAAGGGAAAAACATTAAGTAAGTAGATAAATAAATGATGTAAGAACTCATGTATGAAGATGACCCCAAACTGAGAAATTGAAATGTTTACACATTTCTCCATTTCACATTAATCTAAAGAAATTACCTACTGTAAATGCAACTAGTTATCAGAATTACTAGGAAATCTAGAATTATTGTTGTTGTGTGATTTGCTGGGGCATGGAGTGAGGGAGAATCTAAATGGAGTTTTCCATCAAACAATATTTAAATTATCACTATATCATATTGTAAGAAATATAGTGAATACAGAAAGAAATAGACCTCATTAAAATACACCTCATTAAAATACACAAAGAAATATACCTCATTAAAAATCAATTCCTTAAGTGATGCATTTACTTAATTTATGAGCACCAGAATTTTGATTGCAAAAGTCAGTTCAAACAGCAATGTCTATAGAACAATGATGGGAGGGGTCTTTAACTTGGAATTTGAAAACAACCGGATGACCATTTAAGAATAATTAGTTCATCCAGTATGGCTGCAGGCATGGATAGTCTGTATGTGGGTCCCTGCAGGAACTGATATATTGATAGGCTTATAAAAACAATGAAACTTAGGATATTGGCAAGAGTAGCTGAAGTCACGGACAACAGACTTGAAAAAGAATAAAGAAGGGCCTCTACATTTGGGGAAATAATTCCGCTCATTTTGTACTTGAAAAATATTTGGTTTAGTGAAATGAAAGAAATTTTCCCTGATATTTTTGCATTGTTAAGATATTTTTAAGAGCAGTGATTTTTAGCCATTGTGTCAAATTGCTCTTGGTAGCCTTGAATATATGATAGGTCTACTGGCATATTTTAACAGGCATGTAATATTCTTTTTAACTGTAACTGAAGACACAAGCTGTTATGGTGATTTCCTTCAGATAAAACACTGGGTTAAAGAAAGAAAGCACAAGTTCAGGTCAATTCCAAAAAGAACATGTGTTTATGATTATAGTCAAGAAATGTAACTAATAATCTTTTAAGAAAATGAAGTCAGGAAAGTAGAATTTCAGCTCACTATGTTGAAGGGGTAAGTAAATGAGGAAAGTGATAATTTTTGATCCTTTGAGCCAATCAAAAATACATTTATTGTATACATTGAGGGCGTAAAGGAAAGTCAGGACACGTTACTGAAAATTAGAAAACAGATCCTTGTAGTGGCAGAAATTTTAGCAAAACCATCATCTGCAGTAATGTGCAATATAGAAAATATACTTAATTATAAGAAGCTCTTATAATTATTACTTATTACTTCCTGGATTGATTCTTCTTGCTGCCTATGATAAAATGTGAGAGGAGAGAAAGAAACTAAAGAATGACTTGTTAAATACAAATGATCCAGGACTCTTGTCATAGCCACTTTCGGCTGTCACAACAAAGTACCATAGACTGGATTACTTAAACCCAGCAGAAATTTATTTTACACAGTTCTAGAGACTGGAAATCCAAGACTAAGGTGTCAGCATGACTGGGCTCTGATAAAAACCGTCTTCTGGGTTAAAGATTTGTAAATTCTCATGTATCCTCACATGGCATAAAGAATGCTAAAGAGTTCCCTGAGGTTTCTTTTATAACAGCACTATTCCCATTCATGAGGGCTCCAACTTCATGACCTAATCACCTCCCAAGGTCCCCACCATTTAAGACCATTACATTGGGGGTTAGGATTTCCACATATGTGGAGTATGTATGTGGGGGGCACAGATCATTTGTCTCTTTAGTTCACAGACTTGAGATAAGGAAAGAAACCTTGATAATCTATACCCAAAGAAATGAATTCAAAGATTCTTATTTGTAAAGAGATTTGAGATGATGAGATTTTATATCTGAAGCCTTAACTTGTTTAAAAATATGGGACCTTGGGGAAGTCTGGGGGAAAGTGAATGCACTATACACATGAGAGAAATGCAAATAATTTTGATCATTTTAAAACATAGCCTAGAAATTCTTTGACACTCTTCCTATCAAGATTTGGGATCATATCCCATCACAATAAATCCAACTTCTATGACTAAGCAAAAGAATAATGTGGAATTGATGCTATGCTAGTTTCTAGGCCTTAAAAAACTGGCACCTACCATATTCTGTTGTTTGAGATACTTGCTCTTAAAACCTAGTTACCAGTCTGTGAGGATGCAGTGAGTGATGTGGACAGAACCAAGGCTCCTAGCTCTCAGACTGAGCTGGGCTCATGATCATCAACCAGTACCAATCTGCAACCTAAATGAGTAAACCAACTTAGAAGTGAAACCTCCAGTACCCCATTGAATGGTCCCAGGTAACATCATTTAGAAAAGAAGTGAGCTTTCTCTTCAGAACCTGCCCATATTGCAATAAATGTGATTTATTTATGTAGTGACAACCAGGATAGTAACTATTACCAAACAAATAATTCTGAGCATATGAAGATGTTTCACTAATAAAATTATGAGTGCTACAGAGGAAAAGTTGTTTTTTAAAGCAAGTAATCTCTCTGTCTAGAAGTTCACACAATCCAGGCCAGGTCTCTAATAAAATAAAGAATTTCTGGAAACTACCTCTTTTTCTTTTAAAGGAAAGAATACTAAACTTTTTTTTTAGTTAATTCAAAGTTCAAAGTGAATCATCAAAATAATCATAAAAAAGAAAAAATGTTAGGGGTGCCTGGGTGGCTCAGTGGGTTAAGCCTCTGCCTTTGGCTCAGGTCATCTCAGGGTCCTGGGATGGAGCCCTGCATCAGGCTTTCTGCTTAGCAGGGAGCCTGCTTCCTCCTCTTTCTCTATCGGCCTCTCTGTCTACTTGTGATCTATCTGTCAAATAAATAAATAAAATCTTTAAATAAATCTTTAAATAAATATTAATTCCTATATCCTTGTTGTTTAAAAGGACTGAGTCTGATACAAGTTTTTATTAGAATAACTAGTATTGGAAACCAACTGGATTTATACTGGTGACATTCAAGCCAAATATCAACCAGTTTCCAAGTCAATCAGGAAACCACTGAAAAGTACAACTCTATTTTTTATAACACTCTTTTAAAATAGTCCATAAAAATAAAAGACAATTTTTCTTCTTATAAAATGATAAGGAAACAATGTCACCTTTCTAGTGTCTCCTCTCCTTCATCTCTTCGTTCTTTTATAATTCATGAAAAAAGTTAGAAGTTACTATATATCCTCAAAATCTAGTTGGAGAGCAACCCATTTGCTTTTCAATCTATTAACTTTTACAATTAAGTTTCAGGTAGAGAATATACTTTGAACTTGTTAAGTACGTTATTCAACCAAAGATTATTCTATAAAATGTTAATATTTTTACCATTTTTCAGTGAATATGGGATATTTGGCTTATTCTTTTGGGGACTGTGTTTCAAATTGTATAGGGAAATTACTTTATTCCTTGCTGAGCAAGAATACTTGATATGTGTCTCCTGGAAAGTATGCAATTTACCCATTCCAGTTGGAGGGCATAGCAGCTGCCAAGTGATCTGGGTTATAATCTTAGCCGTCTGAAATTAACTCTGCTATTGACCAGACCTTCAGAAGACCTGGCAAGGATCACTTGATTTAAAGCTCTTTTGAATTATGTTCAAGCCAGTGGCTGAAGTACAGATTACAACAGATGAAAGGACATTTTAACCAGCGTAATCTCAGAACCAACAATCTCTGCACTTTAAGTGGGCTCAGTGTATGCCTGAAAAAAAAATGAATTAAAATTAAAATTAATTTAGGGGCACCTGGGTGGTTAAGTTTATGTCTTTGGCTCAGATCATGATCCCGAAATCCTGGGATCAAGCCCCACATCAGGCTCCCTGCTCAGTGGGGAGCCTACTTCTCCCTCTCCCCTCTAACCTCTGCTCATGCTCTCTCTCAAATAAAATAAATAAAACCTTTTTCAAAAATTAAATTAAATTAATTTTAAAAATGAATTAAAATTCAAAGGAAATAGGCATTGAGATAATTTAGAAATTCAGGCAGGCAACATCAGAGTTTCTTCCATTACTAAAGACATCCTCTAAAACAAAAATAATATTCCTCCTAAAGCTTATATAACACTGGTTATTGGATAATTAAACTATTGTCTGAAAATACTCAATTACTGGCATAGCTGGTACACTAAGACACTTTTGTCTTTTTTTGAAGTGGAGTCTGCATGAGCTTGGAGGAAAATAATCCCAGACTGAAGCCAGAACTCTACCATGTAGCCAAATGAAGCTTGGAGCAGTCACTTAAATTCTGAGTTTCGGTTTTCACGTATAAAACAGATAATAACTTTTGATTTTAAAAATTAGTGATAATATAATGAGTATAAAACACTGGGAAGATCATCTGCTACCTAAAAAATAGTAGCTATTACTGTGATTATATGTAATATGTAAGAAAAATCTTAGCCTGCCCCAGGACAAAATCAGCCCCTACAGACCCAGCTTCCAGACACACCACAACACCAGAATGAATCCAGGGCTCCAGGCTCCAGTTCCACACCAGAGCTAGAGAGCCCTTGCATGCCCAGGCTCAAGGCCCATTCCTTTTGCCTAAGGCCCCAGGCCTGCCCCAGTACCAAACAAGCCCCCATGGTCCCAAGCTCTAGGCCTGCCTCTATGGTCCTTAACAGCAGGTCCATCCTATTGGACTCCAGCACCAGGCAACTACTGCAAACTCAGGGTGAATTTCATCCCAAGGACTCAGGCTCCAAGTCCACTCTAGCATGATGCCAGCCCATGGCCCCATATTCCAGGTCCCAGAAACTAGACCCTCTTCATGCTCCAAAGTGCCACAGCTGCTCTAGTAGTAGTGCCAGACCAGTTCTCAGGAAGTCAGAACCAGACTCAATCCCAAAGATCCAGACACCAGGCCAGCTCCCATGAACCCAGGCTCAAGACCCATCCCAGCATCAGGCCCACACCAATAGACCCTGACACTGTACCTGCCTGCTTAGTCCCTAGAATCAGGTCCATCCCTGTGGACCAGGTAGCAGACCTGCCCTATTAGACTCCAATGCCACTCCAGCCCCCAGAGACTCGGTTCTAGGCCCACACCCATAGACTCAAGAGCCAAGCCCACCACAGTGGATCCAGGCACCAGGCCTGCCCCTATGAAAAAAATAGTACATCAACAAAATGAGAAGTTCATCAGGGGAATCACTAAAAAGAATCAAACAGAAATTCTAGGGCTGAAGAACACACACACGCGCACGCACACACACACACACACACACACACACAGGATTATTATTCAGATTTTTAAAAAAAGGAAGTCTTGTCATTTGTGACAAACATGGATATACCTGGAGGACATTTAGCTAACAGCAAGAAGCCAGGTACAAAAAGATAAGTACCGCCTGATCTTATTTATACAAAAATTCTGAAAAACTGCAACTCATGGAAGCAGAGAGTAGACTGGTGGTTGCTAGGGGTGGAAATGGGGGAAATGAAGAGATGTCAAAGGGTACAAAGATACAGTTATGTAGGATGAATGAATTCTGAATATGCAGTATATATATGCAGTACGGCGAATATAGTTAATAAAATACTGTATTATATAATTGAAATTTGCTAAAAGAGTAAAATATGCTCTCATTCAAAAGAAAAATGGCAACTGCAGGAGGTGATAGATATGTTAATTAGCTTGATTGCGGTAATCTTTTCACATTATATACATATACCAAAACATCACATTATATACCTTAAACATACATATTTTTTTTATTTGTCATATACACCTCAGTAAACCTGGAGAAAAAAGTCTTAAGCTTGTGTTCTAAACCATAGTTTTTGTTTTTTGTTTTTAAAGATTATTTATTTATTTGACAGAGAGAGAGAGAGAGGTCACAGTAGGTAGAGAGGCAGGCAGAGAGAGAGGGGGAAGCAGGCTCCCCGCCGAGCGGAGAACTCGATGCGGGGTTCCATCCCAGGACCTTGAGACCATGACCTGAGCTGAAGGCAGAGGCTTAAACCACTGAGCCACCCAGGTGCCCCTAAACCATAGTTTTAATAAAAACAAACAAACAACAAAAAAACAGTTTTCAGAGTAGAATTTTTTTGCTGCTATCACATCCCTGCTATGATAAAAATCCTGATAAAAGTTACATGATAAAAATAAATGGAAATAAATGTGAAATCCTATTTTTATATAAAAATATCTGAGGGATTAATATGGATTAGATAAGAACTGAGTATTTGTAGTTAGAGTAAAAAAGATTCTAGTGGTTTTTTGAAATTCAACATGAATTTGTGATATGGTTCCTAACATAGTATCACTAATAGGAAAGAATTTCAAATATTTGAAATATGGTGTCATCATCATGGAAAAGGATGAAACATCAAGTCTACTACTGCATTTGTTCCAAGTACATAATCCTAAAATGACTATTAACAATAAAAGTATCTAGAGCTGAAAAACTGAAAAGGTGAGGAGTTTGGAATCCATTTATAATAGATGACAAACTCATACATATTTACTTACCTTGGAATAAAGAAAAATAAAAGAGATAATAAAAATAACTGGCTTTACATATGACAAGTAGAAGGTTTTTCTTCCTAAAAGGCATATAAGCAAACAACTGGTGAAAGGATGTGGCATATTCAGTGTTCCTGAAATATGATGATGAATTAATACTGGGGCATTCACTGAGAAGAAAGAATATCAACTCTGGTTATGGTTATGTCATTTCCATATATGTAATCTCAAAAAGCATGACATAGAAGGGTGAATAATGGATAAAAAATGGGGAACCTTAGGTAATCTCCATGGTCCCTTTCAACTCTACACTTAGAAATATTCATAGGTAATTTTCTTTTTTTTAAGAAAGGAAGCCTAAGTACGACAAATATAAGGTCATTGAAAGATAATAAACTGTTATGAAAGAGCATGCATTTGGAGTTTTTTAAATCACTGCTCTGACTCTTATCATGAAAACACCTTACCTTTTTAACTCATTAATAAAAAAAGTAAAATATTTAGCTTACAAGTTTAATTATTAAATCTATTATTACTTTTTAAAAGTATGTAGCATGCCTACAAATATTTACCTTATTGCAGAAATATGAATTCATTACAAAAATATTTGTTATAAAATTTTATATATGCATATATCATATACATATAAAATACAGATTTTCAAGAAATCAATTTAAGAGAAAAACTCATCTAAGCTCTCTATAGAAAATAAGTTCTGCAAGTATAAAAATTGTGTCCTTCTATTTAAAATATTATTTTAAATATATTTAGTACACAAAGACATCTCTTCCTATCAAATAAATAATTCACCATAACATATTTAAAAGATGTTTCCTTTACTATTACATATATTCTTTTAAAAGCACATTAAGTTATATTTTTCATATAAGTGTTTAGAAAATTTAGGTCAGTATTTCATTATGGTTTTTAATCTCTCATTGATCTGCTAAAACCAAACAAGTCTTGCCCAGATTTTTGCCTATACTTTCACTCAAATAGAGATAGAAAGATAATTAACTTGGCTGATCAAGACACTGTCTCTTGTTTGCCATTCCATAAACTCCAATTCCTATTTCATCCATATAGCCATCAAATGATCATTCTCACTCATTGAATTTGATCATCCTTATATTTCAGAAAATGTACATATATATGTAATTCTTCTTATAAATTCTAATAAAAGGATTTAAAAAATCCTTTAGTTTCAAAACTACTTTGAAATTCTAAAATTTTAATGTAAATGTTTTATTATTTAATTGAAAAATTAGTTCTAAACAGAAATATAGAAACAGAATTGTATCAACTCCAAAATTAGTGATTTTATTCAGTGTTCAGCATGTCCAATTTCAGCCTTGGATGAATCTAGCTTCATAGTTCTCATTATTCGTTCATCTTTAGCCAGTAGTTGTGATATCCTAATTGATTATATACTATCTTCCTAGTTGCCCGACCATTGGAATTTGCTGCTCAGTCAGGGGTTAACTGAAGAGTTGTGGCCATGCATATGGAAAGCAAATTGCTCCAGTGGGCAGCTTTTTGTAAGTTAAAAAACAATGTTGGTAATCATTTCAAAATAGATGTAAATCAAACTATCATGCTGTATGCCTTAAACTTATATAGTGAAGTATGTCAATTATTTCTCAATAAAACTAAGAAAAAAAGAAAACATAATGCTTATAGAAACCCAGGGTCTGGCTTACTACTAGGTTCACATACCTATCCATTAGCAATTGTGTCATTTTTCCAGTTTGAGTAACTTGCTTGAGCTCAGAGAGTAACAGTTACAAACCTATAGTATTTTCAGTGCATATAAAGTTTCATCTACAAAACCATCCATGTGTTTCCTGAAAACTTCCTCTCCATCTTTAGATATGCAACAATAGCTTTTGAAGTAAAAACAAAACAAAACAAAAAAACCCGGGCTATAATCCCACCTCCCCATCTGCTAACTATATGTGTAAACTTGGACAAGCTTCTTACTCTGAAAATTTCTGCTTCCTCACTAGCAAAATGAAGGAGAAATTAAATGAGATGGTGTGTACCAAGCACTCAACACAGTGCCTGGAATATATAAACACTTTATTAATGTTATTTATTACTTCATTATTATTATTATTATCATCATATGTTTCTTCCAACATTCTGTACAAGTTTTCAACAAATATATATAGGGACATATCTATTCTCCTAGAGTTTAGGATGAAATGTAAATATACAAAATATTTTAAAAATATATTACAGTGACATAAATGCCTTCTATTTTTTTTAATAGTTCAAGGATTTCTATAAATATACCATGAGTCATATTAGGTATGCTTATCTTTCTTTTATATGCATATAAATTAGAAATTAGAGAGTACGTATCCTGAAAATAGAACTGCATAACAAGCAGTTATTTTTTCCATAGCACCATGCTACTATTTACTCTAAGGAAAGAACTAAATTACATAAACTACATATTTCCATTTATAAAATAATATTTATTTTGCCATTCGCAGCCAAGATTACTACAGGATAAAACACAAGAAAAGGAAGAGTTCACAGAAGAGTTTGCAAAGAATGTCCCTGACAGTAGTAAGTACATATATAGAAGAGAAGTAGTGTATGCCAAGGAGGGTCAAAAGCATGGCCAAAAGCAAGGAAGAAGAAAAAAAGATGTCCCATGTCTAGGACATGCTATACATGCTACCTCTTCCTCTATTCCTTCTTCTTTTATCACTAGAAAGCATTTTCCATCACTCCTTCATTCTTTCAACATTAAAAATTATTTCCTTAGCATTTCATTGATAGCATGATCCTTCCTAAAAATCACTGCATTTCTTATCTAATGTATCCAAATTGTTAGGAAACATCATTGAAATTCAAATTACCTGATACAATTGTTTAGTGAGTTTCATCATTTTTTACATATATGAAATTGAATGTGTTTTAATGTGACATTGAATTTGAAATCACCCAAGAAATAACCATTAAAAAACTGCATTAAGGCAACAATTTAGTCATAATTCCTCATAATTATTAGTCATAATTAGTCATAATTCCTCATAATTCCTCATAATTCCTCACTCTGAAATGGCCATTAAGCATTCTTGTTTAAATGAACAAAACAAAAACTTTATCGCTAAAATAGAATAAAATTTGGGTGGCTATTAACTTCATACAGATAAATCAAGGACCCTTTTCTCAATCAAGTTGTGAAAGAGCCTTGGAGGGTGATGAGACAAAATAGTACTGGAGCCATGAATATTTTAGAGTACCATCCTTTAGTCACTTAAACTGTTTAGCAAGTTTACTTGATCTTCTTTTACACTGGTGAAATGATTACAAAGTCTAAAACCTGAATGTTGAAATATTTCCACTTAAAAAAATAGTTCAAGAATTTCCAACTCCCACAAATTTAGTATAGTGTAGAAGACTCATTCCTATAAGAATTTTTCTTCAGAAAAGTTGAAGATTTGAATCTATTTTTTAAATTAGTAGATTAAATTCCTTATGGATATGAAGACTATAAAACTAAAAAAGTTGATGTTTTTAGCATTTGTGAATTTTCAAACATTAGATATTTTTTAAGTATACCATAGGTACTTTTCATCGTAGAGATATGTATGGATTCTTTACAATTGAAAAAAAAAATGAGCCTGTGTATTTGTGTATTTGGAGGCAGTCAGGGAACAGTTAGAAGAAAGAAAACTGCAGTGGTTAAGAGAAGGTAGAACTTTTGTCAGTAAGCTTTTGTTTCAATAAGTAAGTAGGGAAAATGTAGTAATAGCACACAGGAAGTTGACAATCAGTCCATTTCTTCTTTTAATGGGTTTTGTTTTATAATTTTGGTTATAAAACTAGTATTGAGGGATGCCTGGGTGGGCGCCTCAGTGGATTAAGCCTCTGCCTTTGGCTCAGGTCATGGTTTTAGGGTCCTGGGATTGAGGCCTGCATCGGGCCCTCTACTCAGTGGGGAGCCTGCTTCCCCCTCTCTCTCCCTGCCTTTCTGCCTACTTGTGATCTCTCTCTCTGTGTGTCAAATAAATAAATAAAATCTTAAAAAAAAGATATTGAGACTACTAGTATTCATTCAGACCTTCTTCCATCTAGGTAGTTGAGCAATGTCTTAATCTGCTCAAAAGCAGAGATTATATTTTTCTTATATCTTGTTTTGTTTTTGCTTTATACATCTTATAGTCAATTTCATCTATGTGGTGTTTGGTAAAGGAATAAAGATTTCTAATCTTATTATTGATTCCTTTACAAATTCCTTTACAAAAAGGAAGAACTGTAAAACAAACAAACAAACAACTAGATCATTCAGGAATTCATAGGTGCAAGAAAAGAGGTAATACAATTTATATCTATATCATCTATATCTGTATCTATCAATATGGACACATACACTCAGTTTTTAGTAGTTGGTAGTGCCCACCATATTTCTAAACCCAAATAAACTACATAAAATATTTTATTAAAAATGCAGAATTATTTTTGCTCTCCTTTAGATCCGTTGCTTTGGTTTATGTTTTCCTTAAAACAAATGCTGAGATAGGGGCTTGAATGCAGGTAACTTATTTGACAGGTAATTTAGGAAGCACAAAGCAGGGAGTCAAGGAATTGTGATAATAAAGAGAGAAAAGAATCAATCAAGAGTTATGTTAATTAGCTAATAATCATCCCGGATACAGGGCTCAACCCCACCTGGAACTCTATAAGGAACCATGAAGATTGAGCTCCAGAGCTCTACCATGGGATCCAACTATTATCCATTCACTTCTGAGTCCTGGTTAAGGACTGGTTAAGGTTTGTTCCTGAGGGGTTAAATCCCTGCATATAGCAGATTACAGCTCCCCTGTGGATTGATCTTTCTGGTGTCTGACAAATAAAAATCTATGCCCTTGATATAAGAGCTTGCATGTAGAAGGAACTCTGCTACAGAATGTGTTAATTTGCATACTTGTGCACTTATGAACTCTTTCAACAATGCTTGTCTCTGAGGTCATAAAATGTGTTATTTTTTTATTTCAAATAACTCACAGGTTAGTGAATCATATAAAGATAGAAAATATGTTACAACATAACACAAGCCCTGGGAATTTAAAGAAGTGTTTACCTTGTCTACAGATGTCAAGAGAAACATCACAAAATAGTTATTATTTTGAAAGGCATATAATTTTATTATTTTCTTATCATATTCTATTAGTAAATAGCTTTTTTGTTTGTTTGTTTGTTTTACTTGTGCTTTATAAGGAATCAAACTGTTCTATACATGGAAAAGCACTCTGACCTGGGAGCCAGGTTCACTGAGTCATAATCCTAACTCTGATACCATGAGTTGAAAGGACAATTATCCTCTTCAGATCTCAATCTTGTGCAATAAGAGCCTTTTTAAACTCTACTCCAACACTGCAGTCATGGTATAGAAAAATAAACAAATAAATAAATAACTAAATAGGTTGGACAGATGGATTATTTTCATATCTCTTAGTTATCCTGGTTGGTCCAACAATAACAACAAACTCCTGGAAATGTAACGGTAAAGGTTGATGGCCTCACAAATGTAGCACATGAATGTC
The DNA here is from genome assembly GCF_010015895.1 of Lontra canadensis. NCBI lineage: Eukaryota > Metazoa > Chordata > Mammalia > Carnivora > Mustelidae > Lontra > Lontra canadensis. Next base: position 15,826,662 of record NW_022631017.1, read on the forward strand.
TTGCTAGAAGCTGTGATACTGAGGTCATGTTATTAAATATCAAAGGGCATTTGGGCTAACGACATTCTGAAGAAAAATTAGCTTACCTCTCTCTATATTAAAAAATTTAATTTTATTTTTGTTTTTCATATCACTTCTCTGTCTTGTGAAATTAGAACTATTTGATAAATTGTTGGCATTTTTCATTTCTTTCTATAAATTCACTTGCTAAATTAAATATCTATCTTTTGATAAGTCTCCTTATAGAGAGATTTAGAAATCATCACTAAATTTAATATCCTTTCAAAATTTATCTTTACAAAAAGTGTTGATGAAATATTGATTTTCCCTTTTCTATAAATGAGAGATGCATGCTAGCCAAACAAAAAGCAAAAACCAAGATGTTATTGTTTGCACTTCCTTAAGTTTTTGTATTTGTTTTTTCTCGAGGTAAATCCTGTTTATGAATTTTACCTTTTTGGTCTCTCATATTTTTAAATTTTAGTGATGAAATGTGTAAGGGCAACTGCTTTTGCTAAGGACAAAAGGCAATCTTAGCCCAACCCCCAGGATCCTATGAGTCTACTGTAACATACAAAAATTCTTTTGGAAACTCCCTTTATCTCTACCCCTCAAGATACATGTTGGCAATCATCCCTCAAGCATAGGACCCACTGATATACATCTCATGACTCAGGATTTATTAGAGAGTAATAAATGACACTTTCCCAACAATAGCTAGTCCCCTCACAGTCCTGCAAACCTTGTTCTCAAAATTTCTTAGACTTATGCTATCCCTAACCCCTTCCCAACTTGCAAATGTATAATGGGCCAATCCTCATGACCCCAGTGCAGCTCTTTCTGCCCATGGGTCCTGTCCCTGTGCTTTAATAAAACCACCTTTTTGCACCAAAGAAGTCTCAAGAATTCTTTCTTGGCCATTGGCTTCAAACCCTAACGTGTTTTCCTACATCAGTACTATTTATTAACCCTTTGAATAATACTATATACACATAAGAATCATTACAGCTCTTTTATGCCAGACAATTTTATTTTCTAAAATTCTTAACTAGCTATATTAGACTCCCTAAATTTAGACCCTAAAATTTTCCTTATGAAGTAATGTTCTGCTCTTCAAGCTTCCAGGGATTTTTTATTTTTCTTTTTAACATCATTACTGCCACATTAATAGTGTAGTTTATCTGGTTTGCTAGTCTGTTTCTCAAATCAGATTTACAGTCTAGGAATAAACTTTCAACAGACCTTCCAGAGTTTTTTAAAATAATTCAGAGCTAAAGGTAGATGTTCTCCTGATAAAAATAAGATTATTCCATGATGTCTTCACATCTATTCTAATAAAGTCTTTCACTTGTTTTAGTCTGGTTTCTGGTTTCCTCTTAAATACACACACACACACACACACACACACACAACACATCACACTCCTATCTCTTTCTACTGAGACTGCTCTTATCTAAATCAACTACGATTTTTCCAAAGCAAATATACACTACTCTATTTTAGACTTTGAAACATTCTAGAAACATTTGAAACATCCTAGAAACATTCAACTCCCTTCTCTTAAAACATTCTCTTTTCTTGCTCTTAATGACTTCACAGTCTCCCAGCATTTATTACATCTCCCATGAGCTCCTCAGTATCCACCAACAGACCATTCTACTGTTTCTAATATCTAAATATTTAAATTCAATAAACCCCATGATTTATTTCTCTATGACTGGACTTTCATGTAAACCCATGATTTTTAAATAAGCAAGAGAGGGGCACCTGGGTGGTTGTTGATTAATGTCTGACTCTAAATTTCAGCTCAGGTTGTGATCTCAAGGTTGGGGGATCAAGCCCTGCATTGGGCTACACACTCAGTACAGAGTCTGCTTGAGATTCTCTCCCTCTGCTGCTCCCCTGAACTTTTTGCCTCTAGTATAATGTTGAAAAGAATAACCATTGTGAAATAGGTGGAAAGTGTTCTATATAACAAAGGTCTAGTCTTATCTCAGTTGGAGAAAGGGCATTTATCTATCCCCAGTCCCTTCTTGCCTTCCTGTCTCACTAAAGGGAGGAATGTGGGTAGCAAGAAATGCTTGTACATATACAATCCAGGGACACAGGCCCACTAAAAGACTAAGATTTATTCACAAAATTATAGACACTTCCCCTCACTAACACCTTACCACCACATGAACAGGGCTCCAGTAAAACAATAGTTTTAGATTACATATGCAAAAAATACAAACCATAGATACTCTGTAAGGAGAAGTATTCAGGGAAAACCGAATCTCAAAAAAGAAGGCACAAACACAAAACCTAGAGGAATCTGAAATCCCTACAGCTACCACAAACACTAAAACAGTCAAAGTCCCAACCAAATTAACATAAAACTCATAAAGACCTATTTACCTTAGTTCTTTTTTTTAAAGTATGATGTAATGTTGAATATGTCTTTTTTTTAAAGATTTTTATTTATTTATTTATTTATTTATTTGACAGACAGAGATCACAAGTAGGCAGAGAGGCAGGCAGAGAGAAAGGAGGAAGCAGGCTCCCTGCTGAGCAGAGAGCCTGATGTGGGGCTCAATCCCAGGACTCTGGGATCATGACCTGCGCCAAAGGCAGAGGCTTTAACTCACTAACCCCAGGCGCCCCTTACCTTAGTTCTTATTACTCAATACATCACATCCCACTCTCAACAACAACAACAAAATCACAAGGTATGGTAAAAGGCAAGAAAAAAATGACAATCTGAAGTGATAAGATGAGCAACAGACTAGAAATCACACCAGTGTTGGAGTTATCAGACAGGATTTTAAAATAGCTAATACATTAGGAGCTATAACTGAAAAAGGAGAAAACATTTAAGAACATATGGATAATATAAGCAAAGAAATGGAAACACTAAATAAAATAAAAAATAAATAACAAAAGTTTAAAACACTGTGGCATAAATGAAGAATACCTTTGATGGGCTCACCAGTAGACTGGATACAGCTGAGGAGAGAATTAGGACACTTGGAGATATATCAATAAAACCTCCCAAACTGAAAAGCAAAAATTAAAAAAGAATGAAACAAACAAAGAAAAATTAGAACATCCAGGAGCTGTGAAACAATTACCAAAGATATAACAATTGTGTAACTGGATTATTAGAAGGGGAAGAGAGAATAGAGAAGAAATATTTGAAGGTATAATAGTCAAGAATTTTCCAAAATTAATGATAGACACAAAACCACAGATCTAGGAACTTCAGAGAAAACCAAACAGGATAAATACCAAATATGTAATACATCTAGGCATAAAAGACTCAAACTGCAGAAAACTAAGAGCAAATAGAGAATCTAGAAATGTGCAGGGGGTAGGAACAAGGAGATTGTAGGGTGCCTTACCTATACAGTAACGAGGGAAAATGACAGCAGATTATTGCTAGAAACCATTCCAGCAAGAAAATGGAATAAATCTTTTAGTGTTAAAATAGAAAACCCCAACGATCTAGAATTAGGTATCCAGCAAAAATATCCTTCCAAAGTGAATAAAAAGTAAAGGTTTTCTCCAACAAAAACTGTAGGAATTCATCACCAGTAGCTCTTCTTTTCAGGAAATGGTTTAGAAAAGGTTTTTCAGGGCAAATAAAATGATATAGGTCAGAAAATTAAATCTACATAAAGAAAAGAAAAGCCTAATAAGAAAAGGAATAAAGGATAATAATTTTTTTATTCTTAATTGATCTAAAATATATTTTAAGCAATAGTAATAAGAATGCATTTGGTGAATATAGCACATAGTTAAGTGAAATGAATGACAGCAGTGTCATTAAAGATAAGAGGGAAAGATTGGAATAATACTATAAAATGCTTTCAGCACATATGAAGTGGCATATTATTTGGAAATGGCCTTGTTAAAAATATATACTACATATCATAGAGCAACTTCTAAAAAATTAAAGAAATATGATTACTAGGTAAAGAGAGAAGCAAAAATATAATCATATAAAATGCTCAATTGAAACCAGAAGACAGAAAAATAAGGATATAAATATAGAAAAAAATTGAATGAATAGAAAAACAGTTACAAACATGGTAGTTATTAATCCAACTATATTAATAATCACATTTAATGTGAATGGTGAAAGTATATCAGTCACAATACAGAGACTGTCAGAGTAGATTAAGAAAATAATAATATCCAACTATATAATGTCTTCAAGAAATCCACTTAAAAAAAAAAAAACTCAGGTAGATTAAAAGTAAAAGGGTAGAGAAAGTTACACCATGCTAATATGCATCAAAAGAAATCAAGAATGAATATATCAATTCAGATAAATCAGATTTCAGAACAAAGAATATTTTCAAAGATAAAGAAGATTATTACATAATGACACAGGAGTCAATTCTTCAAGAAGACATAACAGTAACAGATGTGTATGCCTCTAATGAAAGAACATGAAAACATAGAATGCAAAACTGATAGAACAAATATGTAAAAAAAAAAAATGGACAAAATCTAGTGTTCCAGTCAAAGTCTTCAACACCCTTGTACCTGTAATTGACACATCAAGAGGGCAGGAAATCAGTAAGAATAAAGTTGACCTAAACAGCACTATAAACTACTTGATCTAGTTGACATTTATTGAATTCCCATCCAATTATAGCAAAATACACATTGTTTTCAAACTCATATAGAAAATTCACCAAGATTGATCACATTCTGGGCCAAAAACAACACACCTCAATTTAAAAAAAATAGAAGTCATACAAAATAACAAAGTATGTTCTCAGACTACATGGATTTAAATTAGAAATTAGTAAAATAAAAATAACTGGGAACATTTCCAAGTATTTGGAGACTAAACAATGTAATTCCCCATAACCTATGGGTCAAAAAAGTATTCTCAAAAGAAGTTTTTAAAAAATATTTTTGTTGGCAAGTGAAAATACAACTTATCAAAATTTGTCAAATATAGCAAAAGCAATATAGGGAGATACATAGCACTGAATAGATATAGTAGAAAAGAAGAAAGATCTAATGTCCGTTATCTAAGCTTCCACATTAGGAACTGGAGAAAGAAAAGCAATATAAACCTAAATCAAGCCTAATAAAGCAGGAGGAGAGTAAGAAGGGGAAGGGAAGAGTGAGAGGGAGGGGGAGGAGAAGGGGAGAGGGAGGGAAGGGAAAGAAAGAAGAAGGCAAATTACTAATAGCAGAAATGAAAAAGAGGTCATAACTACTGATTCTATTGACAGTGAAAGGATAAAAAACCAAATATTATGAACAACACTTTGAGCCCTCAAATTTGATAATCTAGATGAAACGGACCTATTCCTTAAAAGATACAATCTAACAAAACTCACACAAAGATAATCTGAATAGGCCTATATTTATTAAATACATTGTACACATAATTAATAACCTTAGGAAAAAAGAAAGCTACAGGTCTATATGGTTTTAATGGTGAATTCTAACAAACATTTTAGGACCTAATGGTACGAAACTTTACAATTTTTCCCCAACACAAGGAAAACCCACAGTTCAGTGTTAACTGTGAATCTCAAATTTATACCTATAACCAAGACATTTCTTCTGAACTTCCTATAATATATATATATATATATATATATATATATATATATATATATATATA